>NC_037672.1:131245523-131252533 GCF_003255815.1 Theropithecus gelada | reverse complement strand
AAAAAAAAAAAAAAAAAAAAAAACCCTCCTAAGGACAGCAACTTCAAAGACGGTGGGAACATCAGCCCACACAGTTGAGAAAGAACCAATGCTAGAACTCTGGCCACTCAAAAACCAGAATGTCTTATTCCCTCCAAATAACTGAACTATTTACCCTGCAATGGCTCATATCCAGGCTGAAATGGCTGAAATGACAGAAATAGAATCCAGAATCTGGACAGAAATGAAGATTATTGATATTCAGGAGAGAGTCAAACCCCAACACAAGGATTCTAAGGAATATAATAAAATAATCGTGATACAAAAGATGAAATGGTCATTTTAAGAAAGAATCAAACTGATTTGATAGAGCTGAAAAACTCACCTTAAAAATTTCAGAATACAATCACACATATTAACAGCAGAATTGACCAATCTGAGGAAATAATCTCAGAGCTTAAAGACCAATTCTTCAAAATAACTCAGTCAAAAAAAATAAAGAAAAATGATTAAATAATGAGAAATACTCTCCAAAAATATGGGCTTATGTAAAGAGACAAAATATATGTGCTGTTGATGTCCCTGAAAGAGAGGGAGAGAAAGCAAGCAACTTAGAAAATATTTCAGGATATTTTCTACGAAACTTGCTAAAGAGATCAACATTCAAGTTCAAAAAATGCAGTGAACCCCTCTGAGATACTATACAAGATGATCATACCTAAAACACATAGTCATCATATTCTCCAACCCCAAAATGAAAGAAAAAAATGTTAAAGTAAGCTAGAGAGAAGGGGCATGTGACCTATAAAGGGAAACTTAACAGACTAACAGCAGACCTTTCAGCAGAAACCCTACGAGCCAGAAGAGATTGGGGGCGTACATTCAACATTCTTAAAGAAAAGAAATTCCAACCAAGAATTTAATATACAGCCAAACTAAGCTGCGAAAGAGAAATAGGATCCTAATCCAGACAAGAAAATGCTAAGGAAACCCTAAGACCTACCATGACTGGATGCAGTGGTTCACATCTGTAATCCCAGCACTTTGGCAGGCCCAGGTGGTTGGATCACCTGAGGTCATGAGTTCAAGTGCAGCCTGGCCAACATGGTGAAACCTCATCTCTATTAAAAATACAGAGAGATAGTCAGGAGTGGTAGTGCATCCCTGTAGTTCCAGCTACTCGGGAGGCTGAGGCAGGAGAATCACTTGAACCTAGGAGGTGTAGGTTGCAGTGAGACAAGATTGCACCACTGAACTCCAGCCTGGGCAACAGAACAAGACCCTGTCTCACACACAAAAAATAAATAAATTAAATAAATTAAAAAATTAAAAAAATAAGAGAAAGATGTATCTTAAAAGAGGTCCTGAAGGGAGTGCTACATATAGAAATACGGAAAGAAAAAACAAATAATAGCCACCACAAAAACACACTGAGGTACATAGATGACTGACACTATAAAGCAGCCTCACAAACAAGTCTGCATAATAACCAGCTAACAACACAATGACATGATCAATTCCATACATACCAATATTAACCCTGAATGTAAAGAGACTACACCAATGAAAATGCATAGAGTGGCAAGTTGAATAAAGAAGCAACACCCAATAGCATACTGTCTTCAAGAGACCCGTTTTCCATGCAATGACACCAATAGGTTCAAAGTAAAGGGATGGAGAAAAGTCTCCCAACCCAATGGAAAAAAGAAAAAGGAGGGGTTTCTATTTTAATTTCAGACAAAGCATACTTTAATCCAACGAAGATTAAAAGAGACAAAGAAGGGTATTACATAATGGTAAAGGTTCAATTTATCAAAAACACTTAACTATGTTAACATATATGCACCCAGCATATAGGAGCACTGAAATTTGTAAAGCAAGTTCCTAGAGACCTACAAAGAGACTTAGATTCCCACACAATAATAGTGAGAGACTTCAGCACTCCACTAACGTTATTAGAAAGATCATCAAAACAGAAAACTAACAAACATATTCATGACTTGATCTCAATACTTGACCAAATGGTCCTAATAAATATCTAAAGAACTCCACCCCAAACCAACAAAGTATACATTTTTATTATCTGCACATGACACTTTCTCTAAAATCAACCATACGGTCAGCCATAAAAAAATTCTCAGCAAATTCAAATAACCCAAACTCATAAAAACTACACTCTCAGACCACAATGCAATAAAAAATTAAAATCAATACTAAGAAAATCACTCAAAACAAAACAATTACATGGAAATTAAAGAAATTGCTCTTGAATGATTTTTGGGTAAACAATAAAATTAAGGCAGAAATAAAAATATTCTTTGAAACTAATGAGAGCTAAGATATAACATATCAGAATCTCCGGGACATGAATAAGGTGGTTAAGAGGGAAATTTATAGCACTTAATGCACATATCAAAAAGTCAGAAAGATCTCAAATTAACCACCTAACATCACACCTAAAGAAACTAGAGAAACAAGAGTAAAACAACCCCAAAGCTAGCAGAAGACAAGAAATAATCAAAATCAGAACTGAACTGAAAGAAATTAAGTTGTGGAAAACCATATAAAAAATTAGTGAGTCCAGGAGTTGGTTTATTGAAAGAATATATAAGATAGATAGACCATTAGCTAATCTAATAAAGAAAATAGAAAGAAGATCCAAATGATCACAATAAAAAATGACTAAGAGGATGTTACTACTGACCCAACAGAAATACAAAAAAACTCTCAGAGACAATTATGAACATCTCTATGTACATAAGTTAGAAAACCTAGAAGAAATGGATAAACTATTGGAAACTTAACACCTCTAACAGTTGAACAAGGGATACAGTGAATTCCTTAACAGACTAATTACAGTTCCAAAATTGAATAAGTGGTAAAAAACTTACCAACTGGCAAAAGCCCAGGACCAAATTCACAGCTGCTTTTTACCAGATACATAAAGAAGAGCTGGTAATATCCTTACTCAAATTATTCCAAAAAAATTAAGGAGGAGAGATTCCTTTATAATTCATAATATGAGGCCAGCAATGTCTTGATACCAAAACCTGGCAGAGACAACAAAAAGAAGAATTCAGGGCAATGTTATTGGTAAAAATAGATGCAAATATCCCCAACAAAATACTAGCAAACCAAATCCAGCAGCACATCAAAACGCTAATCCACTATGATTAACTGGGCTTTATTTCTGGGATGCTACTTTGGTTTAACATGTGCAAATCAATAAATTTAATTCATTACATAAACAGAGCTAAAATAGAAAGCTAATGATCATCTCAATAGATGCAAAAAAAGGCTTTTAGTAAAATTCAACATATCTTCATGGTAAAAGCTTTCAAAAAACCAGGCAATGAAGGAACATACCTCAAAATAATATGAGCCATCTATGACAAACCAACAGCCAACAACGTACTGTATGGGCAAAAGCTGGAAACATTCCCCTTTAAAACTGGAACAAGGCAATGATGTTCCTCTCATCATTCCTATTCAACATAGAACTGAAAGTCCTAGCCAGAGCAATCAGGAAAGAAAAAGAAATAAAAGGCATCCAAATAGGAAGAGAAGAAGTCAAACTATTCTGCTTCCAGACAGTATGATTCTACACCTGGAACACTCAATAGTCTCTGCCCAAAAGCTCCTAGGTCTTTATAAACAACTTCAGCAACATTTCAGGATGAAAAATCAATGTTTAAAAAAAAAAAATCAGTAGCCTTTCTATATACAAACAACACCCAAACTGAGAGCGGAATTGAATGGCATGCCATCCACAATAGCCACAAAAAGAATAAAATATCTAGGAATACAGCTAACCAGGGAGGTGAAATATCTCTACAATGAGAATCACGAAACACTGCTAAAAGAAATCATAAATGACATGAACAAAACTGCTCAAAGCTATTTAGAGATTCAGTACTATTCCCATCAATTTACCATGACATTCTTCACAGAATTAGAAACAACTACTTCAAAATTCATAGAAAATTTAAAAAAGAGCCCTAATAGCAAAAGCAAGCCTAGCAAAAAGAACAAAGCTGAAAGCATCACACTGCCCAACTTCAAACTATACGACAAGTTGACCAAAATAGCATGGTGCTGTCACAAAAACAGACACATAAACTAATGGAACAGAGTAGACATCCCAGAAATAATGCTGCATACCTATAACCATCTGATATTCAACAAGATAGACAAAAACATTTAATGGAGAAAGGCCTCCCTGTTCAATAACTGGTGTGGGGATAACTGGCTTGCCAGATGCAAAAGATTAAAACTGGATCCCTTCCTTACACCATATACAAAAATCAGCTAAAGATGGATTAAAGACTTAAATGTAAAATGTAAAAATATAAAAACCCTGGAAGGTAACCTAGGAAATGCTATTCTGGTCATAGAATGTGGCAAATATTTTATGATGAAAATGACAAAAACAACTGCAAAAAAGAAATTAAAGAGTGACAAATGGGACCTCATTAAATGAAAGAGTTTCTGCACAGCAAAAGGAACTCTAAACAGAGTAAACAGATGACCTCCAGAATGGAAGAAAGTATTTGCAAACTATGTAAATATAAATTTGTTTAAGTTACTTATCGATTCTGGATACTAGAAAAAGGTCTATAAGTAACTTAAACAAATTTATAAGCAACAACAAACAACCTCATGAAAAAGCAGGCAAAGGACATGAACAGAAACTTTTCAAAAGAAGACATACGTGCTGCCAACAAGCATATAAAAAATGTTCAACATCACTAATCATTAGATAAGTGCAAATTAAAATCACAATGAGATATCATCTCACACCCATCAAAATGGTTATTACTAAAAAGTCACAAATGAATACATGTCAGGGAGGTTGTAGAGAAAAGGAAAAGCTTATAAACTGCTGGTGGGAATGTAAATAAGTTCAGCCATTGTAGAAAGCATTGTGGCTATTTCTCAAAGAACTTAAAACAGAATTACCATTTGAGCCAGCAATCCCACATTGGGTATATACCCAAAGGAATATAAATTATTCTACCTTAAAGACACATGAATACTTATGTTCATCACTGCACTATTGTTCATTTTGCACTAGCAAAATCATGGATTCAATCTAAATGCCTATCAACAGTAGATTGAATAAATAAATTGTGGTGCATATAGACCATGGGATACTACACAGCTATTAAAAAAAAAAAAAAAAAATTGTTTTCCAGAAACATGGATGCAACTGGAGGCCAGTATCCTAAGCGAACTAACAAGAACAGTTAATCAAATACCTCGTGTTCTCACTTACAAACGGGAGCTAAACATTGAGTACACATGGACATAAAGAAGGAAGCAACAGACACTGGGCCTACTAGAAGGTGGAGGGTATGAGAAGTGTGAGAAATGAAAAGCTACCTATTGCATTTTATGCTTCTTACAGGAGTGACAAAATAATCTGTACACCAAACTCCTGTGTCATGCACTTTACCTATATAACAGACCTCCACGCGTATGCTGAACCTAAATAAAAGTTAGAATAATAAAACCAAAAAAGAGCAAGTGTTTCTATATAGATGTGAATGATATCTCACTCTGAGAGAGGTGAGAGAGGCAGAGTTTATAAAGAGATCACATTTAAATTATTTGTATTATTCTCCCAAAAGCACATCTAACGCATTACACCAGTTATTCCACTATTTATCAATTAATATCAACCAAGTGGTCCCCATCTAAGTTTCTTGCTTTGCCTCTATTATAATACACAAATATGTCTAATTACATTTTAGAAATCAAGATTTTAATAATAAGGTGTCCTGAGACTCTTTGTAAACCCAAATCTCAAATTTCATAAATCCTACTTTGGAATTTGATTAACTGAATTTTTCTTTGGCATTCATCTGGTTTCCCCTTAAGTTTTTAACTGCAAACAAGGGCAACTTCTAATTTGGACAAGCCAATGCTCATCGAATTTAGATATTATCCCTCCCCAAATTTGTATTACACATTATAAATATTTATAAAATATCTAATTATCATGGATAATAAGTCCTGCATGTTCATTATTTTATGTATGTGTTTTGTTTTAGTAAAAGATAAAAAGCTAGAAATTTGGTGATTCAGATCAATAATTGCCACCATAAATGTTTTTAGGAATCATTTTCAGGAGTGTCCTTGGATATGCAATTATAATATCTAATTAATTTTCTCAGCATTGAAACCATATTACAAGTTTGTCCATAAGCAAAGTGAAGTATAAGGAAAAGATTGTCAGATAAACTTTTATTTCATATCTAAAGAAGAACAATAAATAACATTTATTAGGAGGAAAGATAAGCACCCATTTACTTTTTTGTATTGATCTGGTTATAATATTTGTATTTACTGCCTAGAATGACAGGATTTCATATTCATTTTATATATTGAACAACATTATGATTTACTACAAGTATTTAAAATTAGCATGAAGTTTCCTTTTTAAAAATAGTATGCAGAACACTTTTACTATGATTTGTAACTTTGACATTGTTGACATCTCCTCTGTGACACAGTATACAGACAATATTGGCTAGTGTTTATATTATTGTTGGTCTATAATTCAAATCTTGTTACTTTAATTTTATTTTTTTTTTAATCAAATACATATTAATTTAGGTTACCCATGTATTTACTTTTCCCATTGTTCCTCAGCATATGATGCCCTGGCTTACCCTATCTTGCTGCTGCCTTTTATGTTGACAGCACTATATTATGAAACTATAAAGAGAACTGAGAGTTCAAGAGGAGATGAGATTCAAAAGAGAGCTATTAATAATGAATATTTTCCTTGACAGGCTCTGGAATCTAAATTTTGTCCCCTCAAACCAACAAGTATATTAGAAGCTCAGCTTAGCTTCTCGGCATTTCTCACACAGCTTTTCTTTCAATATGGGAACAGATAAATGCCTCTAGTTGAACAGTCACTCTAAAAGCTAAGCTCACCTTTTGAGACTTTTCTTCTTTCCTGGACCTTGGTCTGACAATTCTTTTTTTTTTTTTTTTTTTTTTTTTTTTTTGGGGTTCGCTCT
>NC_037672.1:131108527-131245435 GCF_003255815.1 Theropithecus gelada | reverse complement strand
TTTTTTTTTTTTTTTTTTTTTTGAGACGGAGTCTCGCTCTGTTCCCCTGGCTGGAGTGCAGTGGCGCGATCTCGGCTCACTGCAAGCTCCGCCTCCCGGGTTCCTGCCATTCTCCTGCCTCAGCCTCCCAAGTAGTTGGGACTACAGGCGCCCGCCACTGCGCCCGGCTAATTTTTTTTGTATTTTTAGTAGAGACGGGGTTTCACCGTGGTCTCGAACTCCTGACCTTGTGATCCGCCCGCCTCGGCCTCCCAAAGTGCTGGGATTACAGGCGTGAGCCACCGCGCCCGGCCTGGTCTGACAATTCTTCACAGCCTCAGTTGCTCGCTAAAGCCTTCAAACAATCTTCAAGAAGATATATTAAAATATTTTGTCTGGCTTGTCTAGTTGCTCAATGAGAGAAGACTGGTTAGAACCACATACTCCACTACAACCAGAAGTAGAAACCTGCCAAATAATTTTTAAACGTGAAGCATTAACATTGTGGTGAAATGCATTTCCCCTCCCTTTTTCTCCAAATAGGTTGCATATAGTTCATGAATAAATATTAGTTTTGGTAGAATGATCCAAGGTTTTCCATGAATTTTTATTCCTACATTTTGTTTTTATTAATGAAAGTTTTAAGAACTAGTTTTCACATATAAAGATAGGTAGTGCTGGTCAAATTTTTGTACAGTGATGTCATTCAATGATTTTTATAATACAGAGCTTTATAGTCAAAATAGCATAGTAAAATATCATGAAATAGATTTCATCATCTGCCATTTGTTAGCCTAAGTTTTAATTAAGTTTGTTGAAATCTATAAATTGGAGCCTCTTGAATTGTAATGGGATTTGTTTGTTTCTCTGTCATTAACTGTCTTACTAGTAACATCAATGTGTTTAATCACCTTTTTATTTGATGGCTTGAAGATTTTTTTTTACATGCTAGCACAATGTTCCATATTAACACTTGGAGATGAATAAGGGACTTACCTTTCTTTTGTAAAGGCAAAAGAAGGATTGTGCAGGAGAGATGGGAAAGTAAAACTAATATTGCAACCTTTTGGCAGGTCAATTTAGAAAAGAGTAAATACAATAACAGGATCAGGAAATGAATACCTGCAAAAATATACTGACCTATGAGTCTCATGAAAAATCATCATATACTCCCCTGAATTTGAAGAAAGCTGATATATCTCCAAATCTCAGAAATTCACAGCTCCAATACAGGCTAGTAATTTTTTTGCCTCAATATATAAAATAAATGGTGCTGGGCAGGCTTAAAAACCTTTGACACAGGCAGAGTTCCCATTTTTTTTTTTCTTTTTCATACATTTCCTATCTTAATCATACAACTAATAAAGATAATCATGATATTCCATTAGATTTAAGATTACTGTAATATTTTTTCTGGCTTGCATTTACAAATTGTATGTTTATTGTATTTTCCTTGATGCATAACTGTCATCCTATGAGGGTTGGTATTCAATGCAATTAAAAATTGCTTAAAAATCTTTAATAATATTTTCTATCATTTTCTTGATACCTTTTTCCTCCTTTCTTCTTTTTCTTTTTTCTTTTTTCTCTTATGTGTCTTAAAGCTTCTGTAATTAACAATAACTGGTAAGACATGAGCATTTATATACTTCACTTCTTGTTTTAGATCCTATCAAATAAATTCATTTTTTCTTTTTCTTGAATCCCCTCCTCTTTTGAAGTACACAGAGGGGATTAATGTTTAATATCTCCAATATCTCTCTCTCTCTCTCTGTCTCTCTCTCTCTCTTTCTCTCTCTCTCCCCCCCGCCCCCTCACCCCCGCCATGTGTTTTTGTTTGTGTGTATGTGTATTATATTAAAGATTGGTGTCATTCTGCTTCTTGATTGTTCTTACAGGACATTTCCCCTCTTTCTTCTTCTCAGACTTTCCTTCTTTACATCTCTATCTTTTAAGATTTAAAACTTTCTTCTCTTCTGCAAGCTTTTAGGATCTTCTCTTTATTCCAGGATTTTGATTTCACAGTGGTATATGATATATTTTGGAGTGACCCTGTTGGCATTCATCGATCTGCTAATTTGGTGGGTCATTTCATGTAAGAGTGCATCTTTGAGCCCTGGGAAATTTTTTTGAATTATTTACTTGATTATGGTTTTTTTTTTTCTTTTTTGGTTTTGTTTTTATGTTTTTTTTTTAAACACTCATTCTCTACTTGGAATTATTTTAATTTTTAATTTATATGGGCACCTAGCAGGGGTATATATTGTTGTATTACATGAACTATTTTGATATGTGCATAAAATGCATAACAATTATAGCAGGGTAAATGATGTACTCATCAACTGAAGCATCTATCCTTTGTATTACAGACAATCCAATTATACTCTTTTAGTTATTTTTAAATGCACAATTGAATTTTTTTTTTACTATAGTCACCCACTTTTGCTAGAAAATACTAGGTCTTGTTCATTCTTTCAAGGTATTTTTTGTACCTGTTAACCATTTGACATCCTCCCTCACTCCTATACTATCCTTCTCAGCCTCTGGTAACCATCCTTCTCATTCTCTGTCTTCATGAGTTCAATTGTTTTAATAGTTAGCTCTCACAAATAAGTGAAAACATGCAGTTTGTCTTTCTATGCTTGGCTTATTTCCATTAACATAATGACCTCCAGTTCCATCCATGTTGTTGCAAATGACAGGATCTCATTCTTTTTATGTCTGAACAATACTCCATTGTGTATATGTACCACATACCTAGGTATTGCTGCTGGTTATTTAGGATGCACGGCTCTTTAGTCACGAGGTGATGGGTACTGCCAGGACTGAGTCCTTCCCTTCAATTCAGCAAGTTCCCTTCTGGTGCAAGGTATGCCTAGAAATGTTATCTTGGATCTAGGGTCTGGAATGGGTGACTTCACAACTCTGACTGGCGTCCTATCTTACTGTGACTGAGCTGGTATCCAAGATTCAAGACAAAGGTCCTCTTTACTCTTCCTTTTCCTCTCCTCAAGCAGAAGGATGGGTTCTGATTTGGAGCTGTAAGGTGTGCTGCCTAGGTTTAAAGGAGTGTTGGCACAAGCGCTCCCTTAGTTGTCCTGGCTGGTGTCTCATTAGGTCATGTGTCCCCGAGTCCACTGACTATAAGCCCAGCTCAGCACTAGGACTTGCCTACAAGTTTCAGTCCTTATTGCCTATATGTAGTGCCCTAGAGCACTGTAGCCAATGGTGGCAAGGCTCTCCAGAACTCAAATTCGGACTGCTGGAAAGGGTCATTCACCTCTGGTGAGAAATGACTGCTGGAAAGGGTCATTCACCTCTGGTGAGAGCTGATCTATTTTTTTTTCTTCTCCTCCTCCTCCTCCTCCTCCTTCTTTCTTCTTCTTCTTCTTTCTTCTTTCTTCTTTCTTCTTTCTTTTTTGAGACAGAGTCTCACTCTGTTGCCCAGACTGGAGTACAGCAGCGCGATTTCAGCTTACTGCAAGCTCCTCCTCCTGGGTTCACGCCATTCTCCTGCCTCAGCCTCCCATGTAGCTGGGACTACAAGCGCCCGCCACCAAGCCCGGCCAATTTTTTTTTTTGGTTTTTTGTTTTTTGTAATTTTAGTAGAGACAAGGTTTCACCATATTAGCCAGGCTGGTCTCGATCTGCTGACCTCGTGATCCGCCCACCTCGGCCTCCCAAAGTGCTGGGATTACAGGCGTGAGCCAACGCGCCCAGCCAGAGGTGGTCTAAGAGTTCTCTCCATGGTTGGGATTCCGCTGAGTTCAGTCGTGTTTTGCTTTCCACTGGGACAGGGGAGCATGAGTTTAATGCAATGTCTCACAATCACTGTGCTCTCCCTCCTCCAAGCATATAGATTCTATCTCTGCACCAGGCCATGGAGTATGTGGGAGGGAGTGGCATCAGCAAGGCAAGACTGTCTTCCCTATGCTTTTCAGTGCGTCTTTTAGAGATATGAAGTTAAAAACCAGGTACTGTGAATGTTCACTTAATTTTTGATTCTTATGAAGGTGCTTTTTCTGTATAGTTGTTAAATTCGGCATTCCTGTGTGGGAGATGATTCGTTGGAGGCTTGTATTTAGCTATCTTGCTTTGCCTCTCTTTATTCTTTTTTTGAAGCCTTTTATTTTCCTATCTTTTCTCTCCTGTTTTTTATCAGAGTTTCAGGTGATTTCCTGAATATTGCCATCTAACTGTTCTATTGAACTTTGTTAAAATTTTTCGATAATATTTCTATAAGTTCTTTCTATTTCTATTATTAATTTTGTGATATCTTGTTCATATTTCATCAGTGCCATATGTTCTATTATCTCTCTGAGGATAATAATTTGTATATAGGTGAACATAAACTTATGTAATTATTTTCTTTCTGAGACTATAAAATACTTATATGTATTTGCAAATAATATGTGTGTGTATGTGTATGTGTGTGTATATATATACACACTATATGTACACACACTATATATACACACACTATATATGTATATGTGTGTATATATATATACATATAGTTTCTATTCCCTAAATTGTTTCTGCTTTTCTCTAATTAACTAATTAATTTTTCTTTTTTGTTTTTCTTTCTTCCTTGTGTTTTATGATAAAAGACTTTACTCAACTTTCTGGTGAATCTTTAAGTATAATTTGGAGATGTATGTACATGGATGAGGATAGATGAAAAGAGGTTTCATTGTAGTCAATCTGGTGGGAATCAGATAATTTTTGGAATAGGTCATGAAATATCATTTTCCTAGATTGGGGAGTACTAGTTACCTGGATTTGGGGTGATAAAATAGGAAATCTGGAATTTCTACTGTTCTGATATAGACTTTTAAAAAACTATTCTGCTTTTCAGCCTTACCATTTACCCATATCTCTTGAGATATTTGTTCACTCAATAAATAAAACTTTCTAGAGTATCACATTGCAGTTCAATTTGATTTTTTGAGGTGTGGCTTTTCTTTTAACACTTAGGTTTCAGTGTTCACTGCTCGTCTAAATCAGTTAACACTCTAAACTAATTTACTCTTCTATAATTTCACTGACATCTCCCATCTGTTGTCGTGCTCTCTGCTATTCTCTTTGTCTTCGTTGGTTTATAAAATTATATGCCTTTACTGGTGCTGAACTGGAATTTTGTGAAGCAGAAGTGGTAAAGATAGTTCTCAATGTATTTATCTGAAGATTTAAAGTTGATTTCAAGGCCAGTGGTATTTTCTGATATTGATATGAGAGGAATAAATATTTCCATTTTTAAAATCAAAGAAGTAAACATCTAGAGGAATGAATCTATCTTGCCTTTACACTCAGAATATCATATTACCAAACTGCTTAAATGATGTGCTGTAATAGAAGGAGACTGAGAAATAGGATACACACTTATTTCCATCTTGTTGCAATAACTCTGTGTGTGTGTGTGTGTGTGCATGTGTGTCTGATTCCTCTTTCTAACGTCTTTAAAGTCTAAGGCACCTTTTTAAAATGTACTGAAAAATGACAAATATTGTTCTTCGAAGCACAGATCCTAGTTTATCATAAGAAGTGCTTATCAATTTTTAGTATACATTTTCAAAACTATGTTTAAAGAGTAATACAAGAGCAAAAGAATGGGATTTCCTATTTTTAAATAAATTTTGGAAAAGCAACAAATCTATTTTTCTTACTCTCCTTTTCAATTTATTTTATTATGTTTTATCTTCAAAATTCTGTATTTTTTTCCTTTTTCTCCAAATACTTTTTAAGTAGTCTCAATCATTTCACAATTGACTAATTAGTGATATGCACATAGTTTTCAAATTGACATTTCCAGCCCTGTTCCATTCTTGAGCAGCATAAGTACATTTTTGTTTCTTGTTAGAAACTTAGATCCTAATATTTTTCAACACCTCAACTCATATTTAAAAATGCTGTTTTTGTCACAAGTTGATTGTGATTATAAAGAATGAAATACTTTTTTGTCTCACAAGAGTTATTTTAATTTACTTCCCCAAAAAGAAAATATAGATACTTGGCTTCCAAGAAGACAGAGTAGATATCTATATATAACTAGAATCCCTGAACATTATATATAAAATAAGCAGTAGAAGACTGCAAGGTAGAAAGAAAACAGATGGCATAGACACCTAAGATACAAGGAACAACATGGTGGTGAATTCCCTAGGTTTTCTTTTTGTCTTATATATCACCAGCTTGGAGCTAAAGAAGCCAGCAATTCCAAAACATGAACAGATATGCACCACCAAAAATAGACTTCCACTGTTGACAAGTTACAATAGGTCACCTTAATGGTCTCTTCAGGGTGGTGTCAGAACAGGCTGAGTCAGGAGGCAGAACTTTCATCTTCAATGAGCAGTAATAGGGTCACACCTATAGTGCCAATGGAGATCATGTGGAAATCCTGGACTTCCATCCTTAATTGGCCATGACAAATCATTCCTCCCTCTCAACACTGGGATGATGTCAGAGTGCTAGATGAGACTGAGTGAACAGTCAAGACTTTCATCACAGCAAAATGGTAAAGAGGCCATCACAACCCTCCCTCATTATGTCAGTGGAAACCATGTGGGAAGCAGTAACTCCCCACATTGTTTCCATTCCCACCACTCTTATACCTCCCAGTCACAGAACTGTTAGTGGAGGCTTAGTGGGGAGCCACAATTCCCACCTCTACACAGCAGTGACAGAGAGCCTCATTCTTGAGGTATCAAATGTGACAGATGGGAAAAGTGAACTTCTATAACACATGGCTATGAAGAAGTGGCATTACCCACAACACTGCTTGGCATATCAGCAAAAACATAATATTTAGGTAAGACAGTGCCTTATCATCTAATATGCAAAATATGTATATTTTAAGAAAAAAATATTTGTTATACCAAGAAGCAGGGAGATTTCAAACCAAATGCAAATAGATAATCAATAAATGTCAACACTAATATGACAGACGTTATAATTATCTGACAAAGCTTTCTAAACAATCATCATGAAAGTGTTTCAATGAGCAATGACAAACTATTTGAGACAAACACATAAATATATAGCCTCAGCAAAGGAATATAAATTATTAACAAATAAAGATATGAAGAAGAAACAAATGGAAAATTTAGAACTAAAAAATACAATAACTGAAATAAGAAACTAAACGGGCAGAATCAACAGAAAAGAAAGGAGAACAAAATAATGTGTTAGAAGGCAAAATAGTAAAAAGTACCAACTTGAATATCAGAGACAAAGCAGCCTATAAACAAAAAGGCTCAGAGGCTTCTCTGACTATAAGAGAAGATAAAACATTAGTGTCACTGGAGTCACAGAGGGAGACGAGAAAGATGTCAGCATGAGAAATCACATGGCCATATCATTCAATGTACACACACAAAATAGCACTTGATAACCACTTCATATTTATTCATAATAAAAACTCCCAGAAAAATAGGAATGGAGATAACTAACTCATCTCGATAAAGAAAGTATACAAAAAACCTCTAGGTAATGTTATACTTAATGATGAAAGACTTGGTGTTTTTCTCCTACAATTGAGAACAAGACAAGAATGTCTATGGCATTCAGGTTTATTCAGTGTAAAACTGGAAGTTTTTGCCAGTACCATAGTGGAAGAAAGAGATAATAAGTATACACAGCCAGAAAAGGAAGAAACAAAACTGTCATTATAAATGATATAGTTGTCCCAGTAGGAAACATCAAGCAATCTACCAAAAAACATCTAGAACTTACAAGTATGTTTAGCAAGTTTGGAGGGTATTAAATACATAGTAAAAAATTTTGAAAAAGAGTATAAAATAGGGCGAAACACTCTAACCAATTTCAAGACCATGATATAGTTAGAGTACTCAACACTGTGCATTATTGACATTTCAATTAATGCGGAGAGGATAAACACTCAGATCAGTATCAGATCAATAAAACGGCATAATGCATCCAGAAAAGGCCAACATAAATGTGCCCAACTGATTTTTTTTTTTTTTTTACAAAGGTGCAAAAGCGCTTCAATGAAGGAAAGATAGCATTTCAACAAATGGTACTATAGCGATTTGGACATCCATAGTTAAAAAATAAAACTCAAATCTATATCTCATACATTATATAAAATATTAGCTCAAAATACATCACAGACTTACATATGAAATCCATAACTTTGACACTTTAAAACATACAAAAGTCTTCAGAATCTAGGGCTAGGCAGAGTACTTAGTCTTGACACAGAAAGCATGGTCCATACAAAAAATTTGATGAATTAGACTTCATCAAAATTAAATATTTTTTTCTGCAAAACACTCATTAAGATGAAAAGACAAGATACAAATCGAGAGAGAATATTTATAAGCAATGTTTATGATGAAAAGACAAGATACAAATCGAGAGAGAATATTTATAAGCAATGTTTATGACAAAGCACTAGGATCTAGTATATGTAAAAAAAACTCTAAAAACTCAACATTAAAAAAAATTATCAATCTACTTAGAAAATTGCCAAAAAAAAAATGACAACAAAAAAACAAAAGACACGGAGGACATTTCAGTGAAGAGATACACAGATGGCATATGTGTTATTCTTCTAGTACTGTCATAATAAAATACCACAGACTTGGTGACTTAAACAATAGAAAAAAATATTTCATTGCTCTGGAGGCTATCTGTCCAAGATTTAGGTGCCTTTAAGAGTTGTTTGCTACAGAGGTCTTTCTTTCTGGCTTGTGGATGACCATCTTCTCACTGTGTCCTTACATGCCCTATTCTCTGTGCAGTTCAGGGAGAGAGAGAGCTCTCTCATATGTCTTCCTCTTCTTATGAGGACACCAGTCCTACCAGACCAAGGCCTCACCCTTATGACCTCACTTAACCTTTATTTCCACTATATAGTCCCTCCTATATAGTGCACTTTATTCTTGTTTTGTTGTGTATTAATGTGAAAACCATGACAAATAAAGGCATATTTATCTCCAAATAAAGTCATATTGATGGTTAGAGCTTCAATATATGATTTTTGTGGGGAAGATCATTCAATCCTTATTAGCATATAAATCCATAAAAGATGTTTCAAGTCATTAACAACCAGGAAAATGCAAATTAAGCCACAGTGAGATATCATTACCAACATCAAACCCTAGCATGTATTCAGAAAAACTAGATCATTGAAACATCACTGACGACAATATAAAATGATCCAGCCACTATACAAGATGATCTGGTGGTTTCTTAAAACATTAACAGTAAAACTATCATACAATCCAGCAATTGAATTCTTGGGCATTTTCCCCAAAGAAATGAAATTGTATGTTCACACAAAAACCTGTACATGAATGTTTATCATACCTTTATTTGTACAGTCTAGAGTCTCTACATGAGTTGGAAGATTAAACAAAGTGTAATACACAGATACCAGGGAATATTACTGAGCCATAAAAAGGAAATAAACTACCAATGCATAAATAGCTCAGATGGATATCAAAGACATTATACTTAGTGAAAAAAATGCAATCTCAAGTGATCACATACTTTATGTGACACATTAGTTACAGTTATATAACATTCTTGAAGTTGACAAAATTTAGAGAAATGAAGAAGAGATTAGTGCTTGTCAGTAACTTATGAGGTGACAGGGGCCAAAGGAAAAGTAGATGTGGCTATAAAACAGTAATGGTGATATCCTTGTTGTGATATTATACTACGGTTATTAAGATGTTACCATTAATGGAAATTATGTAAAGGATGCAAGAGATCTCTCTCTATTATACTCAAATTTTCATCTGAATTTATGTTTAAAATAAAATAAATATTTAATTTAAAACTCCACAACTGCAGTCAAAACTACTAGCATAGCTATATGTATATATGACTAAAGTAGTCTCTTTAAAAAAATCCAAAATATATTAGAAACACAGGCAAGATAGTTAAAAAAATAAGTTCGTAGACTTCAAGATGACTAATTTAAGCTTGTTAATTTATATGGAGAAACAGTTCTCTTCTTCTCATTAAAGTTTATTATTTGTCTAATATTAAGTCTCATTAATTCATACTCACTTCTTTGTCACTGTAGAAATGTACTGCAGATGACCAGAAAGAATTAGTGTGTTTTTGTTTTTGTTTTTGTTTTCATAAAATTTATAGTTTCATTTACAATTGGGATTTTGTGTTTAAGGTTCTTTGTGTGGATATCATAATTTCACTAAAAAGGTAAGGTAGGTGAGGAAGAAGCATCGGGACCTGTTATATAGCTGCTTAGACTTAGAATTACTTTTTGTCATTGTTTTTATTTAATACACGACACAACAGGAATAAGCACAATATTCTGAAATTGGAGTCCTTTATTCCAGTGGTTAATACTGAATATTCTTTTTAAAAATATCTATTCTCTTTTATTTAAAGTATTTACCAATGTTCTCATAAGACCTGGGCTCTGATATATACACAAATTAGTTTTAAACAATGCCCATATCCTTAGGAAAAACATGGTGGCATGTGGGATGAAATTTAAGTAGATTTGGGGACAAATGTTGGAAACTGGTTGGATTTATTGTTTGTTTTCAGTGTTTCTAATCCAAGATTTTCCTAAATATTTTAGGTGGTAGACTGAATTTTCTAGATAATTAGCTCTATTCTCTACAGGGTTGTTACAATGGGCTTGGCCCTGAATTTGTTGATTTTACCTGCCTTGCTTTGCATGCATGTAAAGAAGTCATTGCATCCACTTATCATTTATGGTCACAGGTTATGTTGCCTAGTGAGAAGATACTACTCTATATCAGTAAACAAGGGTGCCCATCCACATTCAGCAGCACTTAGCAACATGAGTAATCAAAGTGATAGCTTGCAGTTGTGCATATAAAACCAATTTTAAAATATACCAAGTTCATTTCTGGAAACTGTTACAGATCAAGGCTTATTACATTCTATTTTTTTCCTGGTGTCTTTAGGAAAGAAATTTGTTGATGTTGAACTAAGTGAGCAGCAGAATTGCTCTTATTTAGTGTGGTCAAGCTCTAATTTGCAACTAGGATTTCAAGGCAACAAAGTGCTAATTTGCGGGTCTATAATACATGTTATTTAGCTACTTCAAAGCATGGTTATAGACAGTTGAGACAACAGAATTTTTTAAAGAGAAGAAAATTATCACAGTCATGCTTCCAAAGAAACTAAATAATTTAAAAATACCTAATTACTATGTATCTGCTTAGGTTTTATGTAACACCAAAAATAATTTGTGAGCAAAACTTACAAAAATATAAAACTAAAACTTAAATATACACATTTTTCATTTTTATTTCTTCTTATAAAATACCAAAAACTGTTGCATCAGGATTATATAATGCAAATCTTACTAAATTTACTCACATGATTACTGTATCCTTTCCCACTCAAGCATATTAAATATAGATGTTTCTTGTCATTTTTTTTTTTTTAAGTTGGAGATGACAATTTTATCTACTTTCCTATTATGACCAATTTCACATAGGATTGGTGGTCACATTTTACTATATTTTGACTTTGCTCTATTTCATGTTCCAGGGAGAAATGAACTGACAAGAGATTACTTATATAGGAAAAGCTGACACACATCATGGAACACACAATGATCGTTTCTTATTCATAACGGTCCATATTTCGACAAAGAAAATTCAAAAGTGAAACATTAACATTAAAATAATTGATAATGACTAGAAGTACTTGATGGAACCAGATCGATTTTGAGAGTATAACACTGCTTTCTAAATATGAGAGAGGAAATAAAAATACAACTTCACTGGGTATACATTTAAACCTTGTACAAATTTGACTGGGCTAAAAAAATTAAATGGTTTAATAGTATATTAAATTTTAATTTTAGAATATATTGAGAATATTCGTGTCATTACAACTTGTACTTTTTTTTTTTTTTTTTGAGACGGAGTCTCACCCTGTCCCCCAGGCTGGAGTGCAGTGGCCCGATCTTGGCTCACTGCAAGCTCCGCCTCCTGATTTCACACCATTCTCCTCCTGCCTCAGCCTCCCGAGTAGCTGGGACTACAGTCACCCGCCACCACACCCGGCTAATTTTTTTGTATTTTTAGTACAGGCGGTGTTTCACTGTGTTAGTCATGATGATCTTGATCTCCTGACCTCGTGATCCGCCCACCTTGGCCTCCCAAAGTGCTGGGATCCCAGGCGTAAGCCACCATGTCCAGCCAACGTGTACATATTTTAACATAAATATTTGTGGCAATGAACAACCTACTTTGAAATTAACCTAGGGCGGTGATGGATCCCATTAGCTTCGAAAATCTCTGGATCCAATGTCTCTAGGAGACATTCCCAGGCTCTTTTTGTAATTAGCTGGTACCCTACATCCATGCTGCCATAGCCAAGTTGCCTGTGTATAGTCTATCAAAGGATAATAATGATTATATTATTGTTTCTTCTTTTTCTAAAAGAAATGTTTTCTATTTTTATCTAAAATAATGTACATAAAATAAAAAGAGAAGAAAAGTAAGTACCATTTAATTTATATCTAATCCTGTAACCAATTTTTATTGGCTCAGTTTATGACTATACATAACACCTGAAGACATACATAAACATTAAGCATTGTTCTAGGTTCATTAAAATCAGAAAAATACTTTACATCAACTAACAAAATTAAATTGTAACTTCACATTAAAAGGTGATACTTCCTTTGTTCCAGAGGGGCTATAAAACTCTAAAGCATAATAGCAATCAATCTAAACTTCAGACGTGGAGTTTTGCTGCTTCAGTTCTTTTCAGGCTGTGTCATTAGTTGAAATAACTCCCCTAGGCTTATTTACACTTTAAAGATTTTTTCAATGCCTAAAAAGAACATTTTCAAATGAAATTTCTTAACCTGAAAGCTAAAGTAATCAGTGTATCTAAATTTGTTTTGACTACATCCATTCTTTAAAACACTATTACCCAGAATGCCCAATCGGCAGTGGAGTTCTCCACATTGCAAACTCTGTCTTGGATTTGAAACCTATGGCATCTCTAACTTGGAGTTAAAACCTGAGCATTACTGCCATTTTAGTTAAACTATCAGCTAAAGATTTTGAAAACTTAATATAATTTGCTAGATTCTTTCCTTATCTATGATCAAAACAGTTATGGCCTAAGTTTAAATGGATGAGATTAATTTCGATGAGCAAGAAAACAATTAGAGCTTTAATTATTTCAGTTTCACTGACATTTTGAAATCATTTTTGACCTACTTTTCACCTTGTCACTGAGTCTTGTTTTCCATCCACACATGAAAGATACTCTGTTATGGAAATTGAACAGAACATTTTCAGATTTTGGTTTGATAGCATGTTGTTATCAACTTTTCATTACATTTTCATTGCATTTTATGACATCTGGTTGATAACCTTTAATAATTAGATACTTAATTTTGTTACCTAGAAGAGCAAAATGGGTTTAAATATGCAATAGAACAATATTTAAAAATATGTCCCAAAACATAATGTGTAACATTAGGTGAAGAGCAATGTCAACCCTCTTGAAAACTCTTTTCCAAATGTGGGTACACAGAGTACAAAAAAAAAAAAAGGTCAATATAGAGGTTCTGAAGGAATTGTCAGGCCATATCTATGATTTATGATTTTTCTACTCATAGCTTATAATTTTCGAAGACTCTCACATCTGAACTTTGTTATTATGTTATTAAGTGTATCCTTACGTGTTGTCTCTCACTTCTTTTTTTTAATATTTATTTATTTATTTATTTATTTATTTATTTATTTATTTATATTTTAGATGGAGTTCTGTTGCTCAGGCTGGAGGGCAGTGGTGCAATCTCGGCTCACTGCAACCTCTGCTTCCCAGGTTCAAGTGATTCTCCTGCCTCAGCCTCCCAAGTAGCTGGGTTTACAGATGCCTGCTACCATACCTGACTAATCTTTATATTTTTAGTAGAGAAGGAGTTTCACCATGTTGGCCAGGCTGATCTCAAACTCCTTACCTCAGGTGATCCACCCACCTCAGTCTCCCAAAGTGCTGGGATTACAGGCGTGAGCCACCGTACCAGCAGTCTTTCACTTCTTTTATAGATTTTGCAGTGTCCATTCATGCTCTAAATATGGCAGCGATTACTTGATGTGTCACGATATTATTTCATTGTCATTCATAAGAAACAGTAAGGCATAATTTCAGATTGGGCTTGTGGTATGTCAAGATGTTCAATACATATATTAAAAATATCTTAGAGCATTCATGAGATGTTTTAATCAAATGACCTTCCAACCTGTCCCTAGCTTTCCCTATTTAAAGAACAAATCCATGATGCTGAAAATTTTTTTTAACGTAATGTTATTTAATTTCTAACCTTTTTCTTGATCTTCTCTGCTTATTAAATAATTTCAGCAATATACTTCATCTAGTCTTAAGAGTGCACATCAGTTAATCACAACATATCAAACTGCTTAATTAAATTTATCTATAAGACACATGAGTCTGATCCCACCAGTGAATGAAGTTTAAAATACTGATATCTTATGACTGCACTAATTTTCAGAATACTAGGGTGCCTTCTCAGCGGTTATGCGACAAGATTCTTGTATTTTACAGACATGTTAAACTGTCATAAGCCAGAAAAACTGAGTTAATCTCATTTACCATTTTTAGTTCAGTTAACTGAATATCATTTAATCCTGATATTGGAACAACATGTTGATTAAGCAATTTGCATATTCACTTAAATAACATCTTTTAAAAAACACTTTGAAATATCCTAAACAGAATATGCAATCCTGATCTGGCCCTAGGAGAAAAAATAAGATGTTTCCATAACTGGTAACAAAGAGCACTGCAGAGTATTCAGCTACATTATAGCTATTTTCAACAGTTATATGATGAATTGCCTGTTACTCTGGAGGCTGGCTTTTCCATGTTAAAATTGACAAAGTTGTTCATGTAATCTGCATTGTAATTCTTACTGTATTAGTAAGTTTTGTCACAACAAGGTGATAATTTACATACATAATACAATAGGAGATACCCAGTTATAATGATGGCCTATAGCCAGACTTTTTCCTCAATTGTATGCTTTATAAGAATAAAAAAAACCCTTTATTTTCTTGTTGACATTGTAGTGTTTATTTAACCGATCTAAATAAAACAGGAAAGGCATTTTGGAATTGTTAATAATTTGTTTATTCACTAAGTTACCGCTATTGGTGTTTTTTGACTATAGTCTCTTTCAAATTATTCAAAATAATGGCTTTAGTTCAGTATAAATTTGATGTCAAATTATTTGTGTTATTTGAAAGCATTGGTATTCAACTCTTAAAGCATTAATAAGTATCTTGTCAAAATGGATAATTGGAGAGTTTGGGATCAGATACCAGTGGCTACTTAATTATTATAATTTCTTCATGTAGACCTGGAATCTTACTTCAATCTTTTCTATTTCAATTGAAACATTTGATGATGGGACTATGACCCAGAAGCCCCAATTTTGTATTTTATGCTTGAATCTAGAATTTGTCCTTATTTTTACATAATTACTCACATACAGGTAAAATGTAGAATTAGGACAAACTTTAAAATGTAGGTATTTGAGAAATAGGAAGTGTATCCAATTCCTCAAAATAAAGACTGTCTTGCCCTGTGCAATAGTTATTATTCCTTTCTCAGCATTAATTAATTCAGCTGGAACATCACATAATTGAAGAGTTGATGATAACATTGATACATATAATTGGTTTTTGTTTAATGTTGAAAATTATTCAAGATCAAAAGGAAATAAAAACAGGAAAATGTGATTTGAATGATCATTACTACTATATCTACAAGTAAGGGAGAAGACAAATTAGGAAATTAATAACCCCAGATATAATAATTGTATTTTCAACAGTGTTATATAATTGACACACAAAGCTATTAAGTAAATGTGATATACTGTAGAGTTTCTTCTACCCTCACCTATGAAGATTGACTGCAAAGGCATAACCTCAGTAATTGCTTTAATTACCAGAGATTCTCTGGTTTAGGTAGGAAAAATGAAATATGTAAGTTCATTCCTCATGAAACCACATTTTGGTTAAATACCTCCAAACAGTCTGGATATATTACTTCATTGCAGGGTGAATGAAAATTTCAATTGAGATATATTTTTTAAATGGTTACAGTTCTATTGAATGAAAGAAATATCTGGGCTATTCTTAAACTTGGATCCCAGATTTTTGTGGTTACAGATAAGTCCCTCAAGTATATTTATTAGTTTATTTTTCATTAAAGACATATAAATATTAAATTTACATTCTATACATGTACATATTCAAGTTTCTAAAATCTTATGAAATTACTATTTTTAAAATAGTGACTTGAAGGGCAACATTTTTTTCGTTTGTCATCAGGAAGAATTCCTTATTTCTTCAATAGAATAATACTTTAAGGAAAAAAGTGTGTTTTAAAATGCTTTATAAAATATTATTACAGTGTTTAACTGTCTTTGCTGTCAGAAAATTTCAAAATTAATGTAACAATTTTGCAGCATAGCAAAATTTACAAATCTACTACCCTCTTTCTCCAACTCCCTTTAAAATACAAAAGGAAATATTTTAAATGTTCTGACACATCATAAGCATGACCATATCAGAAAAAAAAAAAAAAAAAAAACAACCCTGGTGCAACTGTAAAGAAAAAAACCACACACACACACAAGTTTAGACTCACTGAAGTGTGCCTACCTCAGGCACCATGACTGACTACGCTTCCCTCACAACCCTCGGGAGGGCAGACTCCCCTGTGGAGTCCTTTGTAGACCTTCCCTGCCTACCCAGGGCTATGTTTGAGATCTTTTCAATTGCCTGAAGTAAAAGCAACATTTTTTTACCATTTATCTGCAGAGCCCTGAGAGCATCAACTTCTTAATTTGATAAAGTAAACTGTGACAGTGTGTTAATGAGGGCTGAGCCATTTGTATATTTTAATAGTGATTTTCTAGAGATAATTATTTCACCTCAATTCAAAGACGTGCCTCTAGCTATGGGAATTTTATTTCAGATGTAAACAGAGCAGGACCCCATGGTATTCTGGAACACTCACCGTTTCCATCATCTCTTTTTGTATTATTTGCACTCTCTGTTCTTTGTTCAGGGCTGGAGATGAGTAGGCTTGGGGATTGGGAAGGGATCCATTATATTTCAAAGCTCTTTCAACCCTGTAGGGATGATGGTTACGCTGAACCAGGGACTCTAGTAGTGACCAATTCTTTCTGTTCTGAACCACCACTGTAATATGAAAGAAACTCAAATTTAAAGCATAAGCTAACTCTTCAATCACTTACCAGTCCTTTCCGTCTCCCTCAAGAGGGTGTATGGCCGTGCTTTCAGCTGGGTTTAATTCTAAACAGCAAGTCATAGTGGCAGAAAGGAAGGCATGCTTGTAGACTTAGACTCTGCCTTTAATTCTGTCACAGATTGTCATGTAATTGTAAACCAGTCAGTGTTTGATTTTTGTAGGAAAAAGAAAGAGAGATCACACTGTTACCGTGTCTATGTAGAAAAGGAAGACATAAGAAATTCCATTTTGGTCTGTACTAAGAAAATTGTTTTGCCTTGAGATGCTGTTAATCTGTAACTTTAGCCCCAATCCTGTGCTCACAGAAACATGTGTTGTACGGAATCAAAGTTTAAGGATCTAGGGCTGTGCAGGATGTGCCTTGTTAACAATAAGTTTACAGACACTATGCTGGTAAAAGTCATCACCATTCTCCATTCTCGATTAACCAGGGGCACAATGCACTGCGGAAAGCTGCAGGGACCGCTGCCCAAGAAAGCCTGGGTATTGTCCAAGGTTTCTCCCATTGAGACAGCCTGAGATGTGACCTCGTGGGAAGGGAAAGACCTGACCATTCCCCAGCCCGACACCCTTAAATCGTCTGTGCTGAGGAGGATTAGTAAAAGAGGAAGGCCTCTTTGCAGTTGAGATAAGAGGAAGGTCTCTGTCTCCTGCATGTCCCTGGGAACGGAATGTCTCGGTGTAAAACCCGATTGTACAGTCATTCTATGCTGAGATAGGAGAAAACTGCCCTGTGGCTGGAGGCAAGATATGCTGGTAGCAGTGCTGCTCTATTACTCTTTGCTACATTTAGATGTTTGGGTGGAGAGAAGCATAAATCTGGCCTAGGTGCATATCCAGGTGTAGTACCTTCCTTTGAACTTATTTGTGACACAGATTCCTTTGCTCACGTTTTCCTGCTAACCTTCTCCTAACTATCACCCTATCATCCTGCTGCATTCCCCTTACTGAGATAGTGAAAATAGTAATCAATAAATTCTGAGGGAACTCAGAGGCTGGTGCCGGTGCGGGTCCTCTGTATGCTGAGTGCCGGTCCCCTGGGCCCACTGTTCTTTCTCTATGCTTTGTCTCTGTGTCTTATTTATTTTCTCAGTCTTTTGTCTCACCTGATGAGAAATACTCACAGGTGTGGAGGGGCTGGCCCTCTTCAGTTTTTTATTTGTAAGAGCTGAAAATAACAAAGATTTATGAAATTTAATGAAAATGGTAATGGGGTAACTTGGATACTGTATTAATGTTTCTGATACACATTATTTTACAATAAACATACTAGAGAACATAGTAAGGAAATTATGTGTCAGTGTGCTGTCTTAGCAAAGATTAATAATAATCTACATAATAGTGCCAGACATTCAGCATGCTTAGATTGAAGGGGAAAATTATTGGTGAAGGGGGTGGGGCTAAGTTCAAAAGGAGAGAGGATAATAGTAAGTAGGATGGCAGAGGCAAAATTGCAGGATCATGGGCTCTCACAAAAGGACATCATTTCTGGAAACCTACCTGACAGGATTGACTTAGAATTTGGACCCATGCTGCTGGTTAGAAGACAAACTAACCTTACGTAATTCTCTTCCAAGGACAAAGTATTCTATTTCATACTGAATCTGCCCTGAAGCTCTACACACTTCTCCTCATGATTTCAAATATAATAATGATGTGTACACATCCAGTTCTCATACTTTTATTACACTAAATACAAAAGAAAAGAGAGCATTGGTATTCTAGTTTCCTCAGTAAAATATCCAAAGATGGAATTACTTCCTATGCATTTCCAAACCGATACGTAGGAACAGGAGATATTGCTATCTTCACTTTGTAGAGGAGAAAAATAATAAGAAAAAGGTAATGAATAATGTGTTCATGATGTGTAAACTAAGACAGTTGTTCTTTCATGGGTATAGTAGATCTTTATTAATATTTTAAAATTTAACTTATGATTTTTAATTTACTTTTGTGCAACCCATCAATTTTAGAGCTGATATTTCAGAGGATGATTATATCAGAAGAAATGTGTAGTGTTGGTAACAGTATAAATTTTATATGCACTATTACTTTATACTTTATTTTAAAATTTATTTAATTTCCTCTTGTGATCAAAGAATAAAATAAAACTCTGTCCTTGGAAGAAAGATAAAGTTATAAATACCAACCTTAACCCAGCCATTAACAGACTAAATATTAGGCCAATATCTAATTTGAAAGACGTAGATAATCATTTTACTGGGAATTGTTTTTTTGTGAGGAATTATCTCATTGCTTTAGTTCTTTAGGTTAAAACAACATGAGATTATATTATATTATATTATATTATATTATATTATATTATATTATACTAGACACATAATGCTGCCAAATAATAAGGTATGGAGAGAATCTAGATGATATGTTATTAAACAAATTTCATAATTCTAATGCTGGGGCATAAACTTACAATATTAACATATGTTGAAAATATCTGATAACCTTCAGTTTTCACATTAATAAGCATTAGACGTTTCCATATTCAGGTACTCTGAATTTTCAGAATTCCATTGCCTTTCATATCTAGCCTATGACATGTATAATCAGAGAAAGAACATGGAGCATGTCTAAAATTAGTGGTGGTGAAGCTCATTATAATATAAGTAAAGTATATTAAATTCTCATTATAGGCCAAGTACAGTGACTGGCATGTGTAATTCCAGCACTTTGGCAGACCCAAGGCAGGTGGATCACTTGAGCCCAAGTGACCAGCTGACCAGTTCAAGGACAGCCTGAACAGCATGGGGAAACCATCGTCTCTCCAAAAAAAAATAGCACGCCTGCAGTCCCAGATACTCTGAAAGCTGAGGTGGAAGGATCACCCGAGTCACCATCGTGCCCCTGCACTCCAGCCTAAGTGACAGAATGAGACCCTGTCTCAAAGCACACACACATATGCAGACATCTGTCAACACACACACACAAATGTATACAGCATATATGGGTAGAACTATCAATAAACCTTCATCCTAACATTGTTGTTTGGAATTTATTTACATTCAGATGTGTATTTGATTTCATTTGTTAGCAGTCAGAAATTAGGGTCAGTTGTGCTATTTTCAATTTTCCACACACAGCCATAGTGCACTGTATTGCACATGGTTATTAACATTGTGTCATTTACTGATGTGTCTGATGTATTTCATTTTTTCTTTTAAAAAAGTACATTTTTGGTAAGTTTTAGAGCTCCAGTATTTTCTGGCTGTAATAGTTTTGACTGCTGAAAGTAACTTTGGTACCTGCTTCTCACCTATGTTCTAATTAGCATCGTTATTTTATATTAGGTTAGTGCAAAAATATAATTATGTTTTTTTCCATTACTTTCAATGGCAAAAACTGCAATTACTTTTGCACCAACTTAATTCTATTTTCCAAAACCATCTGACATGGCAATTTTTACAAAACTGTTTCATTTTAGGGGCAAACATCTTATTATTTCTATAGATACTAATGATGCATCTAGTATTCTAGTTATTATTCTACCCATTAGGGATGTGGCAGTGACAGATAAAACTACAGTTCTCATATAGTTTACTTGTCAGATAAACAAACAGTCAATAAACAAAGACCTAAAGAAATTAATAGTATCAATTCTTCTTGTGGTCAGTATCATGGAGAAAATACAACATAACTTAATTTAATAACAGAAATTGTGCTGTTATATGGTGTGGTTCTAGGAAGCAATTTTCTTGATAGGACATCTCGAAGGAGGTCACTTTATTCCTTGGTGATAAAGAAAACAATGCATTTTTATCAATTCCAAGAAATTTGAACATTTTACAGAAATTCTCGGACCCCAAAGATTTTGAAATAATCTATTGAAAATGCAAGAAAAGACCCTCATTTACTGGTGAACATTTTGGGACTGATGATTGAAAGATGTCAATGAATCATGGAATTCTAAGCTTTTTATTTTAATGACATAGGAGAAATAGGAACTGGGCCACCCTATCTAGAGCCTTTAAACCCGGGAGGCGGAGTTTGCAGTGAGCTGAGATCCGGCCACTGCACTCCAGCCTGGATGACAGAGGGAGACTCCGCGTCAAAAAAAAAAAAAAAAAAAGATGTGACTGTATTCATTCTCAGGGCCTAGAATAAACTTTGCCTCTCCTTCTCACTTGGTTTACTTCACAAGGAATAGCCGTATAATTTTGTCTTCACTATTGTTTATGTTTAATGTATGTTTTGTTGGAAGAAAGTCTGGTATGTCAGAATAAAACAAAACTTACTAAAATTTCTATTCTGCTGCAGAAAAACTCCAATTAGAGGCACCACAAGTCTAGGCCAGCTCGACCCAAGTTTGTAGTTATGGCAAAATTATTCATAGTGTTCCCTTCCTCCTTAAATTGTGCTGATTTGGAAAATAAATTATATGGTAATTCCAGCTATAGAGATCTTTATATAAAAGTTATTTTCTCTTTCAATTAATTGTTTTGAGAAAGAAAAAAAAATATAAATTGTCAATACATGCTATTACTTTTTTAAAAAAATTTAATAGCTTTAAAGTTACAGGTGGTTTTTCAGTTACAGGGATGAATTGTATAGCGGTGAAATATAGAATTTTAGTGCACCCATCACCTGAATAGTGACAGTTGTACCCAATAGGTAGTTTTTCATCCTTCATTCCCTGCCCACCCCTGACCTTCTAGTCTCCAGTGTCCATTGTACCACTCTGCATGCCTTTGTATACCCATAAGTTAGCTCCCACCTTTAAGGAAGAGCATGCAGTATCTGT
The DNA here is from genome assembly GCF_003255815.1 of Theropithecus gelada. Taxonomy (NCBI): domain Eukaryota; kingdom Metazoa; phylum Chordata; class Mammalia; order Primates; family Cercopithecidae; genus Theropithecus; species Theropithecus gelada. The sequence continues at coordinate 131,223,393 of NC_037672.1, read as the reverse complement.
TTTTGATTCCAGAGTTACTACATTTAGAACCAAAACCTATAGTATCATCCAAATTCCTGCAAAAGGCATTAGCTCATTATTTCTTATGACTCAGTAATATTTCATTATATATATATATATATATGTATTGTGTAGATTTTTATTTACACACGACTTTCTCTTTATCCACTCCTTGGTGGATGGGCAGTTACATTGATTCCACATCTTTGCAATTGTCAGCTGTGCTGCAATAAATATACACATGCAGATGTCTTCTTGATTTATTTTCCTTTGGGTAGATACTTATCAGTGGGATGGCTGGATCAAATGGTAGATCTACTTTTAGTTGTCTGGGAATCCTCATGCTGTTTTCCATAGAGATTGTATTAATTTACATTATCACCAACAGTGTTTAAGCATTCTCTTTTCACCACATTGACACCAATATCTATTGTTTTTTGACTTTTCAATAATGACCATTCTGACTGGGTAAAGTGGTATTTTTAAAATTATTATTATTATACTATAAGTTCTGGAGTACATGTGCAGAATGTGCAGGTTTGTTACACAGGTATACACATGCCATGGTGGTTTGCTGCACTTATCACCTGGGTATTTCTCCTGATGTTATCCCTCCCTCAGCCTCCCATCCCCTGACAGGTCCTGGTGTGTGATGCCCTCACCACCATGTCCATGTGTTCTTCTTGTTCAACTCTCACTTATAAGTGAGAACATGTGGTATTTGGTTTTTTGTTCTTTTGTTAATTTGCTGAAAATTATGGTTTCCAGCTTCATCCATGTCCCTGCAAAAGACATGCACTCACCCTTTTTTGTGACTGCATAGTATTCCATGGTGTATATGTGCCATATTTCCTTTATTCAGTCTATCACTGGTAGGCATTTGAGTTGGCTCCAAGACTTTGCTATTGTGAACAGTGCCACAATAAACATATGTGTGTATGTGTTTTTATGGTAGAATAATTTATAATCCTTTGGGTATATACCCAGTAATGGGATTGCTGAGTCAAATGGTATTCCTAATTCTAGATCCTTAAGGAATCGCCACACTGTCTTCCACAATGATTGACCTAATTTACATTGCCACCAACAGTGTAAAAGTTTTCTATTTCTCCACATCCTCTCCAGCATCTATTGTTTTCTGAATTTTTAATGATCAACATTCTAACTGATGTGAGATGGTATCTCATTGTGGTTTTGATTTACATTTGTTTAATGACCAGTGATGATGAGCTTTTTTTCATATGTTTGTTGGCTGCATCAATGTCTTCTTTTGAGAAGCATCTGTTCATATGCTTTGCTCACATTTGATGGTGGTGTTGTTGTTGTTGTTGTTGTAGTAAATGTGTTTAAGTCCTTTGTAAATTCTGGATAATTGCCCTTTGTCACATTGCAAAAATTTTCTCCTATTCTGTAGGTTGCCTGTTCACTCTGTTGATAGTTTCTTTTGCTGTGCAGGAGCTCTTCCGTTTAGTTAGATCCCATTTGTCAATTTTGGCTTTCATTGCCATTGCTTTTGGTGTTTTAGTCATGAAGTCTTTGCCCATGCCTATGTCCCAAATGGTATTGCCTAGGTTTTCTTCTAGGAATTTTATGGTTTTAGATCTTACTTTTAAGTTTTAATCCATCTTAAGTTAATTTTTGTATAAGATGTAAGGAAGGGATCCAGTTTCAGCTTGCTTAATATGGCTAGCCAGTTTTCTCAACACCATTGATTAAATAGGGAGACCTTTCCCCATTGTTTATTTTTGTCAGGTTTGTCAAAGATTGTGTGATTGTAGACGTGAGGTGTTATTTCTGAGGCCTCTATTCTGTTCCATTGGTGTACATATCTGTTTTGATACCAGTTGTTTTGGTTACTGTAGATGTGTGGTATAGTTTGAAGTCAGGTAGTGTGATGCCTCTAGCTTTGTTCTTTTTGCTTAGGATTGTCTTGGCTGTGCGGGCTCTTTTTTGGTTCTGTATGAACTTTAAAGTAGTTTTTTTTTTTTTTTTTTTTTCCTAATTCTGTGAAGAAAATCAATGGTAGTTTGATGGGGATAGCATTGAATCTATAAATTACTTTGAGCAGTATTGCCATTTTCATGATATGGATTCTTCCTATCCATGAACACGAAATGTTTTTCCATTTGTCTGTGTCCTCTCTTATTTCTTTGAGCAGTGGTTTGTAGTTCTCCTTGACGAGGTCCTTGACATACCTTATAAGTTGTATTCCTATGTATTTTATTCTCTTTGTAGCAATTGTGAATGGGAGTTCACTCATGATTTGGCTCTCTGTCTGTTACTGGTGTATAGGAATGCTTGTAATTTTTGCACATTGATATTGTATCCTGAGACTTTGCTGAAGTTGCTTATCAGCTGAAGGATATTATTAAACTTAAATTAAATGGGCTAAATGCCCCAGTTAAAAGACAAAGATTGGCAAATTGGATAAAGAGTCAAGACCCCTCGGTGCACTGTATTCAGGAGACCCATCTCATAGGCAAAGACACACATGGGCTCAGCGAAAACGGATGGAGGAATATTTCCCAAGCAAATGGAAAGAAAAAAAAAAAAAATTCAGAGGTTGCCATCCTAGTCTCTGATAAAACAGACTTTAAACCAACAAAGATCAAAAGAGACAAAGAAGGGCATTCCATAATGGTAATGGAATCAATGCAACAAGAAGAGCTAACTATCCTAAATATATATGCACCCAATACAGCAGCACCCAGCTTAATAAAGCAAGTTCTTAGAGACCCACAAAGAGACTTAGACTCCCACACAATAATACTGGGAGACTTAAATACCCTACTGTCAATATTAGACAGAGCATTGTGACAGAAAATTAACAGTGATATCCAGGACTTTAACTCAGCTCTGGATCAAGCAGACTTAATAGACATCTACAGAACTCTCCACCCCAAATCAACAGAATATACATTCTTCTCAGCATCACATAACACTTATTCTAAAATTGACCACATAATTGGAAGTAAAACACTCCTCAATAAATGCAAAAGAATGGAAATCATAATATACAATCTCTCAGACCACAGTGCAATGAAATTAGAACTGAGAATTAAGAAACTAAATCAAAACTGCTCAACTACATGTAAACTAAACAACCTGCTCCTGAATGACTACTGAGTAAATAATGAAATGAAAGTAGAAATAAAGATGTTCTTTGAAACCAATTAGAACAAAGACACAATATACTGGAATCTCTGGGACACATTTAAAGCAGTGTGTAGAGGTAAATTTATAGCACTAAATGCACACAAGAGAAAGCAGGAAAAATCTAAAATCAACACTCTAACATCACAATTAAAACAACTAGAGAAGCAAGAGCAAACAAATTCAAAAGCTAGCAGAAAACAAGAAATAACTAACATCAGAGTAGAACTGAAGGAGTTAGAGACACAGAATACCCTTCATAAAAATCAATGAATCAAGGAGCTGGTTTTTTGAAGAAATCAACAAAATAGATAGACCGCTAGCCAGACTAATAAAGAAGAAAAGAGAGAAGAATCAAATAGATGCAATGAAAAATGATAAAGGAGGTATCACCACTGGTCCCATAAAAATACAAAGTACCATTAGAAAATACTATAAACAGCTCTACACAAATAAACTAGAAAATCTAGAAGAAATGGATAAATTCCTGGACACATATACGCTTCCAAGACTAAACCAGAAAGAAGTTGAATCCCTCAATAGACCAATAACAAGTTCTGAAATTGAGGCAGTCATTAATAGCCTAATAACTAAAAAAGCCCTGGAACAGATGGATTCACAGACAACTTCTACCAGAGGTACAAAGAGGAGCTGGTACCATTCCTCCCGAAACTATTTGAAACAATAGAAAAAGAGGGAATCCTCCTTAACTCATTTTATGAGGCCAGCATCATCCTGATACCAAAACCTGGCAGAGACACAAGAAAAAAAGGAAATTTTAGGTCGATATCCCTGATGAATATCGATGCAAAAATCCTCTATAAAATACTGGCACACTGAATCCAGCAGCACATCAAAAAGCGTATCCACCATGATCAAGTCTACTTCATCCCTGGCATGCAAAGCTCATTCAACACACTCAAATCAATAAATGTAATCCATCACATAAACAGGACCAATGACAAAAATCACATAATTATCTCAATAGATGCAGAAAAGGCCTTCAACAACATTCAACAGCCCTTCATACTAAAAACTTTCAATAAACTTGGTATTGATGGAATGTATCTCAAAATGATAAGAACTATTTATGATAAACCCACAGCCAATATCATCCTGATTGGGCAAAAACTGGAAGCATTCCCTTTGAAAACTGGCATAAGGCAAGGATGCCCTCTCTCACCACGCCTATTCAACATAGTATTGGAAGTTCTGGCCAGAGCAATCAGGCAAGGGAAAGAAATAATGGGTATTTAATAAGGAAAAGAAGTCAAATTGTCTTCTTTTGCAGATGACATGATTGTATATTGAGAAAACCCCCTCATCTCACCCCAAATTGTTATCTTGATGCGGTTTTAATTTGCATTTCCATGATGATTAATGATGTTGCACATTTTTTCATTTGTTTATTAATCATTTGTATATCTTCTTTTGATAAATTCCTATTCTTTCACTCACTTTTCAATGGAATTATTTGCTTTTGTCTTGCTTATTTGTTGGAGTTCCTTGCAGATCAAGAGAGTATCATCTATTTCAGAGATTTATTCAAAGTATTAACATGATAGTATAAAGTCCTTGGCACACCATCAAGCACATATTAAAACTTCCAAAGAAAGTAATTACAAGAATAAATCCCTTTTACAATAGAAATACAAAATAAAATAAAATACATAGGCACATATTTAACCAAAGACCTGGAAGATCTCTACAAGGAGAACTATAAAACATTGCTGAAAGGAATCTAGATGACCACAACCAAATGAAAATACATCCCATGCTCATGGATTTAAAGGATCAATATCATGAAAATGACCTTACTTCCCAAAACAATCTACAGATTCAACTCAATTACTAACAATATACCAATATTATATTTTACAGAATTAGAAAAGACAATCCTAAAATTTATGGAGCCAAATAGGGGCCCAAAGAGCTAAAGTAATCCTATATGAAAATAAACCTGAAGGTATCATATTACTTTTTTTTTTTTTTTTTTTTTTGAGATAGAGTTTTACTCTTGTCCCCCAGGCTGGAGTGCAATGGCATGATCTCGGCTCACTACAACCTCCACCTCCTGGGTTCAAATGATTCACCTATTTCAGCCTCCTGAGTAGCTGGGACTATAGGCATGCACCATACCACCTGGCTAATTTCTGTATTTTTAGTAGAAACAAGTTTTCACTATGTTGGTCAGGCTGGTCTTGAACTCCTGACATCAAGTGAACTGCCCTCCTTGACCTCCCAAAATGGTAGTATTACAGGAATGAGCCACTGAATTGGCCTATATTACCCAACTTTAAATTATACTACAAGGCTATAGTAATCAAAACAGCATGTTATTGGTAGAAAATAAGATGCATAGAACAATCTAACAGAATAGAGATGCCATAGAGAATGTTCAAGCAAAAAGTTTAAGAAATAAATTCTGGATCACAAAGGTGGTTGGTGGTAAAATGGAGATTAAAACCTAGATATGTCTGATTCCACTGGCTGAAATTATACTCCTGAAATTACCATTAAGCTATACCACATAGAGAAAAGACATTATTTGAAATAAATTCTTTTTCAAACAGTAATTAGTCTACTATGATTTATTGAAATTTCTTGCCTGGTACTGTACTCATGATTACTTTTAAAATCCAGTGCTATGAATATGTTTGAAGCTTGGTATACAGCAAAGTTGATCCTCATTCTATAGGAGTTTTTGACAGATCATGAATATGCTTTATTTATGCAGTTAAAATAACTAAATTTGTTTAAAAATAAGGCATAGTAAGTCAGATATTCTGTATCAGATTCCTTAAGAATGCAGTGACATAAAATTGTATACTATTTACAAAATTATCTTATTTACTAACTGTTGGAAAGCACCTTGAGAAACTTTTATCATCTATTTACAGCTTATTCTCAGTATTCAAAGCAATTAACATCATGTCTATTGATATGGTAGGTTTACTGTCCTCACCCAAATCTCATCTTCCATTAAAATCCTCGTAATCCCTAAGTGTCAAAGAAAGACCAGGTAAAGGTAACTGGATCATAGCAGCAGTTTTCCTCATGTTGTTCTTGTGATAGTGAGTGAATTCTAATTAGATCTGATGGTTTTATAAGGGACTCTTCCCGCCTCACTCCTTAATCTTCTCTCTCTTGCCACCATGTGAAGAAAGTCCTTGCCTCTCCTTCACCTTCCACCATGATTGTAAGTTCCTTGAGGTCTCCCCAGCCATGCAGAACTAGAAGTCAATTAAAGTTATTTCCTTTATAAATTACCCCATCTCAGGAAGTTCTTTATAGCAGTGTGAAAATTGGGTAACACAGTAAATTCATACTGCAAAGAGTGGGGTGCTGCTATTCAGATAGAAAATGTGGAAGCCACTTTGGAACTGGGTAACAGGCAGAGATTGTAACAGTGTGGAGAGCTCAGAAGAAGACAGACAGATACGAGAAAGTTTGGCATTTCCTAGGGACTTATTTAATGGCTTTGACCAAAATGCTGATAAGGATATGGACAATGAAATCCAGGCTGAAGTGGTCTCAGATTAAGATAAGGAACTTTCTGGGAACTGGAATAAAGGTGACTCTTGCTCTATGCTTTAGCCAAGAGACTGGTGTCATTTTGCCCCTGCCCTAGAGATCTGTGGAACTTTGAACTTGAGAGAGATAATTTAGGGTATCTGGCAGAAGAAATTTATAATCAACAAAACATTCAAGATGTGACCTAGATGCTCTTAAAAGCATTTGGTTTTATGCATTCACAAAGAGATAGTTTGGAATTGGAACTTATGTTTAAAAGAGAAGCAGAGCATAAAAGTTTGGAAAAATTGCAGCCTGACAATGCAATAGAAAAGGAAAATCCTTTTTCTGGGGAGAAATTCAAGCCAGCTGCAGAAATCTGCATAAGTAATGAGGAGCTGAATGTTAATCCCCAAGACAATGGGGAAAGTTTTTCCAGGGCACGTCAGAGGTCTTCAAAGCAGCACCTACCATCACAGGCTCAGAGGCCTAGGAGAAAAAATGGTTTTGTGGGTCAGGTCCAGGGCCTTGTTGCTTTGTGCAGTCTTGGGACTCCTGCATCCTAGTAGTAGCTAAAAAGAGCGAATGTTTTACTCAGGCTGTTGCTTCAGAGGGTGAAAGCCCCAAGGCTTGACAGCTTGCATGTGGTGTTGGGCCTGAAGGTGCACAGAAGTAAAAAACTGAGGTTTGGGAACCTCTGCCTAGATTTCAGAGGATGTACGGAAATGCCTGTAAGTGTAGGCAGAAGTTTGCTGCAAGGTTGGAGCTCTCATGAAGAACTTTTGCTAGGGCAATGCAGAAGGAAAATATGCAGTCAGAACCTCCACACAGAGTGTCCTCTGGGCACTGGTGGAAACCAGTTGGAGGTAGTATTATCATGGGGACACTTTCCCCATGATGTTCTCATGATAGTGAGTGAGTTCTCACAAGATCTGATAGTTTTATAACAATATAGTTATACTTTTTAATGAATAGTTATACTTTTTATGACTAATAGAAACACATTAACATGTTAGAAATCTTCTTAGTTTATTGATAAAAATGACTAAGAATAAATTCAATTAAAAAAAATTATGCCTTTATTTTCCTCTCTGCTATATCATATACATATATTATCATAGAACTTCAAACATGAAGCACACAAATTTGTAATGGAAACTTAAACAAATAGTAGATTTAATAATTTTTATAATTTGATAAAGTGAGTTATTTGACTTATTTTATCTTAATAACCAAAGAATCAGTCCAAAATAAATGTTCTAAATGTCGAGGATTACTACATGTCTATTTAAAATATAATATGGAGGCCTATCTCAGAGATATTGCAGGTTTCATACCACCACAATAAATTTAATAGAGCAGTAAATAAAGTCACACAAATGTTTTGGTTTTCCAGTGTATATAAAAGTTGTATTTATAAGGAACTCTTCCCCCTTTGATCAACACTCTTTTCTGCCACCATGAGAAGACAACTCATGTTCTTTTTCATCTTCTGTCATGGTTAATTTTCTGAAGCCTCCTAGCCACGTGAAACTATGAGTCATTTAAACTCATTTCCTTTTGTGTTCACATCATGTTCACCAGTAGAGCCCATCTCAAGAAACCACATTTTTTGCTCAATCATAAGAAGCCCCCTCCCTCAAGTTTTATGCTGATATTGTAGGAATTCAGTCACATCTTCAGGCTCCACCTCTAATTCTAGTTCTCTTGCTGTTTCTGCATCTGCAGTTACTTCCTCCACTGGTCTTGAATTCCTCAAAATCATCCATGAGAGTGGGAATCAACTTCTTTTAACTGCTGTGAATGTTAATAGTTTTACCTCCTCCCAAGAATCATTTATGTTCTTAATAACATCTAGAATTATAAATATTTTCCAGAATGTTTTCAATTTACTTTGCTCAGAGCCATCAGAGGAATCACTCTCTACAGCATCTGTAGGCTTACAAAATATATTTCTTAAATAAGACTTGAAATTTCTCCTTGATTAATGGCTGTATAATGGATGCTGTGTTAACAGACATGAAAACAATGTTTATTTCCTATACATCACGGTCAGAGCTCACGGGTGACTAGATACATTGTCAATTGTCAATGAGCAGTGATATTTGAAAGGGTAATATTTCTCCTGAGCACTAGTTTCAAAAGTGGGCTTAAACTATTCATCAAACCCTGCTATAAACAGGTATGTTGCCATCCAGGCTTTGTTCTTCCATTTACAGAGCACAGGCAGGGTAGACTTTGCATAATTCTTTTTTTTTTTTTTTTTTTTTTTGAGACGGAGTCTCGCTCTGTCGCCCAGGCTGGAGTGCAGTGGCCGGATCTCAGCTCACTGCAAGCTCCGCCTCCCGGGTTCACGCCATTCTCCTGCCTCAGCCTCCCAAGTAGCTGGGACTACAGGCGCCCGCCACCTCGCCCGGCTAGTTTTTTGTACTTTTTAGTAGAGACGGGGTTTCACCGTATTAACCAGGATGGTCTCGATCTCCTGACCTCGTGATCCGCCCGTCTCGGCCTCCCAAAGTGCTGGGATTACAGGCTTGAGCCACCACGCCCGGCCGACTTTGCATAATTCTTAAGAATGTTAGGATTTTCAAATGGTAAATAAACACCGACTTCAACTTAAAGTCACTAGATGCATTACCTCTCATAACAAGAGAGTTAATCTGTCCTTTGAAACTTTGAAGCAAGTAATTGACTTCTCCTCTCCAGCTATGAAAGTTCTAGATGGCATCTTCTTTCAATATAGGAGTGTTACATATGTATTGAAAATCTATTGTTTAGAGTAGCCACCTTCATCAATTATCTTAGCTAGATCTTCTGGATAACTTGCTGCAGCTTCTCCAGTAGCATGTGTTGCTTCACTTTACACTTTTATTTTCTTTTATGTTATGGAGATGGTTTCATTCTTTAAATTTCATGAACCAACCTCAGCTAGCTTTAAACCTTTCTTCTTCAGCTTCATCACCTCTTTCACCCTTTACAGAATTAAAGAGGGTTAGGGCCTTTCTCTAGATTGCAGTTGGCTTAAGTGAGTGTTGTGTCTGGTTTGATCTTCTGTTCAGACCATTGAAAGTTTCTTCATATTAGAAATAAAACTGTTTCACTTCCTTATCATTTATATGTTCACTAAATTAGCACTTTTAATTTCCTTCAAAAACTTTTTCTTTGCATTTACAAATTACTAATTGGTACAAAAGGCCTAGTTCTTTGTCTGTATTGGTTTTTTACATACCTTTCTCACCAAACTTAATCATTTATAGCTTTTGGTTTAAAGCGAAATATGTACAACTCTTCCTTTCACTGGAACACTTAAATGCCATTATAGGGTTATTAATTGGCATAATTTCAATATTGTTGTTTCTCTGGGAATGGGGAGACCAGAGGAAAGGGAAAGAGACAGAAGAATGACTAGTAAGTGGAGCAGTCAGAACACATAACATTTATCAATTAAGTTTATGGTCTTACATGGGTGTGGTTTCTGGTCCACCAGAACAGTTACACTTGTAATACTAAGGACCACCCTACCAGATATAATAGCAATGAAATAATTTGAAATACTGTGATAATTACCAAAAGGTGACACACAGACATGAAGTGATACCTTCTTTTGTAAAAATGGTGCCTATAGACTTGCTGGATGCAGGGTTACCATAAACCTTCAATTTGTTAAAAAAAAAAAAAAGAAAAAAAAAGAAAAGAAAAGATACTTGTGTCATGCAATAAAGCAAACTGCAACAATAAGAGGTATACTTCTATATAATTAGAAATCAATGAAGTAGCTTTAATCCTACCAGTTAGTATTTGGTATTTGTTCATTTGTTTATTCAGAAAAATTGTATACAGACAGTAATGATCACAGCATAAAAACTAACAGTTTAGCATCTTATAGTAAAATAATCTTTGATCTAAATGTTAGAACTAATCACTTTTTTCTAGAATAATAAAAATATTAAATCTTATAACTTATTTTTTCTTGTCATTTCGATGTGAGGTAGTTCTTTATTCATTCTGTAACCCATGTTTATTAAGTAGAAATCACCTCTTGCTATAAAACCTATATATCAAGCATTCCAGGCCGTATCTTCTTTTTCTATACTATTTTTTGGCTTACTTCTTTTAATTTCATTTTACTTTGTTATAGTATGTGCATATTTTCACATTACCGTATTTTAGAACAAGGCACAAAGCAAATTTTTGCAAACAAGTCTAACAGGCAATGAATATATGATTGTAGACAACAAGAAAAGTAATTGGTGGAATGTGTTTCTAAATCAGATTCTTCTTCCTGTGTTTTTTCACACCATTAGAATCTGAAGAAATAAGGCTTGTTTCTTCCATCACAGTTCTCTCCCTGCTTCTTCTCACTGTGTTTTTGTTAGTAGAATTTATAAAATTCAGTTGGCTTGATAAATACAGAAAATAAATGTATATTATAACTAAATTAAACCTAATTATGATTTTTAAAGTGGAAGAATGGAACATACATTATATTTTTATTTTTTAACAATCAAAACAAATGACCAGAGTGATCCTCCTGTAGGAATTGTGCCTTTGCTATAGTATATCAATAAGGGTTGTTCTGTGTCAAAGCATTTTCAACATATGGCCTTCCCTTTCCTTTTTCCTTTACTTCTGTATGTATGATTATAAAGAAGATATTGTCATCTTATATTTCTCCACACTCTCAGCAGAGATCAAATGGAATAAGTAAATTAAAATATAAGATATTATGAAGAACCATTTGGTTAGAAAGAAATGGAGATATATTTTTGTACTTCTTTTCAAAAATGTATCTATTAATATAAACTAAAATTTAGTTCTGATTAGGTATACATTTATTGCAGGCACAATTTCTCCTCATTCTGTCTGCAATTCTAGTACATTTTGTAGAAACCATTCATTCATTCATTCAACAAATATTTATTCAAGATCTTCTCTATTGCAAAATGATTTTAGAGGGAGACGGCAGAGATTATTGTTATATCTCCCCATATCAGCTCTCTTATTTTTTCTGGCAGATGCTACCAGCTTTAGAGTCTAGACTCTTCAGCTTCCAATGGAGCTATGTGTTGCAAAGTGACTAAATTTTCACCTTATTGCATACAGTTAGAAGTGAAGTGGTACATGCAATTTCTGCATCATCTTCTCTGTTTTGTTGTTTAGAAATAACTGCAAAATTCAAGGTGGGAGTGATAGAGAAGAACACCATAGAAAAATCAAAGACTCAGGACGTCAGAGCCACAAGAGTCTCAAAGGAAAATGTGTCTATTTTACAAAAAATATTCAATTTACTGTGAATAATACATGATGTGTTAAAGTAGTCAAGGTACCAGATGAAAATTTTGCTCTCATGAAGTTTATATTTCCATGGAAAAAACAGATCTTAAAAGAGATCAATACAAAATTAATACTATTTTAGTTGGCAATGATGCTACTAAAAAACAAAACAAAAAAAATAGGAAAAAAAAAAGTAGAAAAACAAATTAGAGGACAGATACAATTTTTGAAAGGAGTTTATGGCAGAATCGTTCCTGTAGGAGGTACTATAAACTATAACAGATATAAACAGGAATTTAAGGTATAAGCACATGGATATCTATGAGAATATGGGAAAAATCTTCTTGTTATGAAATTAGACAGAATATCCAGTTTTCAGAAAATGTTGCATATAAATGTTAACCATTTTAGAGCTGGATAGCAGTCTCTTAAGTAGTATATTTACATATGTCTGCATGTGCATGAAATGTTAATAATTCTTTAACCTTTCAGAGATACTCAAAGCTATTATTATAAATGGGTATAATGTTTAGGTCACTAAACAGACTCTGTTGGCTGCTTCAAACGAAGAAAATTTGTGATGAATCTTTAGGTTTTACCAACATTTGGATTCATAACTATTCAGATTACAGAGTGAGTAGAGTGGTATAATTATATTATTAATCTCTTTTATTTTAATTTGCTATCTTCAGCTTTTTATTCTTAGGGCTTATGCAAAATATTATTTTCTATACGTTTGTTTTTCTCCACTGAGAATATGTAGGAAGAAAAATATTTCAATGTTCATTCATTACCACAGATTTGTCAGCAAAATGTCAAGAATTATTAGAAAACTATAGAATTAAAACAATGGTGTATTGTTTAAAGAATAAATACACAGAGTAGAGCAACAGGAGATACCGATCTGTGCATCTGTCAAAAACATAAATATTAGACCTGATTTTTGTAGATCATTGCAGAAGAGGTGGATTGATATGCAATTTCCTCTATAAGACAGTATATCTATGTAGAGAAAAAATGGATCACAAACTGACAAAATAAACCCAAATCAATTCAAGACAAATTAAGGAATTAAGTGCCAAAATTAAAATTTGAAGTTTTTAGAAAAAAAAAGAAAGTATTTTGATCAAAGTCATTCAACAAGTCTCTAGGAAGTTCCAAACTTTGCCATACTTTTATTTTTCTGAGCCCTCCTAACTGTTCCAACCTCTGCCTGTTACCAGTTCCAAAATCTCTTCCACATTTTCAGGTATCTTTATAGCAGCATCCCACCCAGTACAAATTTACTGTATTAATCCTTTCTCATGCTGCCTTAAGGACATACCCAAGACTGGGGAATTTATAAGGAAAGGACGTTTAATCGACTCAGAGTTTCACAGGCCTGGGGAGGCCTCAGAAAACTTACAATCATGGCAGAAGGGGAAGCTAACACATCCTTCTTCACATGGTGGCAGCAAGGGAAAGAGCGGAGCCAAAGGGAGAAAATCTCCTTATAAATCCATCAGATATCATGAGAACTCAGTCACTAACATGAGAACAGCAGCATGGGGTCAACTGTCCCCATGATTCAATTACCTTTCACCAGGTCTCTCCCACAATACACGGGGATTATTGGAACTACAATTCAAGATGAGATTTGGGTGGGGACACAGCCAAATCATATCACCTCCTGTTTATTTGCATTTCAAAATTTAAAAAAATACATTGTATATATATATCATATATATAAAACAAATGTCCAGAATTAAAATTTAAATTATAAGTAACAATTAAAATTCTAAATTAAGCTAAAAAAATAATTTAATAATCAATCTATTTTAAACTAAAATGAAATAATTGAAAATAATGAATTTTATATTATTAAATATTTTTAAGTTTACCCTATTCTGTATATATAGCTAAGCAAATAGCAATGTTTACTCATCAAACCTATTATGACTTTTTGCTGCTTTTAAAAATTATTTTTTTCTGTTTGTATAATTTTCATATATCCTGCTAGAATATAACAATTTTTCATGGCAAGAAATATGTCCTACCTAGCTTACCCTAAATTTCACAAAATCAGGCTTAGGGGTTACCAGTAGGTGGTGTGAACAGATAATGACATTGTTTGATGCTCACCCCTCCCAAGCACAAAGGTCACCTTGGCCCCTCCTTTGCATCTTCCCAGACCTTCTTGGAACCATAATATGGGAAGAAAGAATTCAGACCTAGTACAGCAAAGGTCGTCCTCCCGGATCCTGCTGGAACATGGTAGCAGATGGCCACTTTGATTGCTCATTATCTATAACATGCTGGTTGTTAAATATGTTGAAAACAATCCCTTAAAAGAAGTGTTGCTCATACATTTGCTATTTAATTATGATATCTGAATATACTTATGAAATATGTTATACAAAGAACATAAGCCAACGAAGCTATTACTACATAAAAAGCCTTCTCAGATGTTTCCAAAGTACCCTTCTTTTAAAAATACTGTTATTTGATAATAGAAAAAAATTCAACTTTAAAGTTCAAAATACACACCACGTTTCAACAGGCTTCACTGGTTTTGGAAAAAGTGTGACATGCATGAAATAGTGACAAAAATAATTTTTTCTTTAAACTAGCACTTGAGGATCTGACCTTATCACTGTAATTTACAAGCTGTTTTAAATGAGATAATTCACCAAATGTACATGGTCTGCACAGGAGTGCTAATGAGAGTTTGCATAAATATTATTATCATTACTTCCTTAGTGAGAAATCAGTTTGCTAATTTTTATCTTGCTCAATCTCATCCTAACATTGTTACTGCTTTGATGAGTTTACAGTTTATCGTGGGAGGAGGCACACTTTTAAATGACTGCACAAATGTGTGCACATTCAACTGTGACAAGTAATCTGATGAAAAGGTACATAGTACACTGAAGGTCTATTAACAGTAGAGTTGACCTAGTCAAGAAGTCAGCTAGGATTCCCATGAAAAAGCAAAGCTTAGCAAGATATAAAGGTTATTGGGAAAAGCTGACAAAAATATTTAAAAAAGAAAAAAAGGAAAAGAAATTCAGGAAGAAGCAGTGGCTTTCAGGAAGCCCATGGTCTTTTGGAGAGAGCAGAGCATATAGAAAATGAATGGCTGAGGAGGCTTAGCATGAGGGGAGGATGAAACGCTGGCACTGCACAGATGTTACAGCACTTCTTAAGCTATGGCAAGATCGATCTTTTTGCCTGTATTTGGTCTCCATCAACCAAAAGTGTAAAGATTTCATTAAGAAAGAATTTAAAGTTGTTCTAAAACTAGATTGTGAGTCAAAATCACCTGGAAGGCTTGTTTAACTACAAACAGTGGAACCCTGTCTCTAGAGTTTCTGATTCAGAGTTTCTGGGCTGTAGTCCAAGAATCTACATTTCTAACTAGTTCCCAATGATGCTGATGCTGCTAGTCTGGTGACAGCACTTTGAGAAACACCCATCTACACCAACCTAACTACAGAAATTAGTATCCTAGCTATCTAACGCTACCTAACAAATCTCTCAAAAACTTAGTAACTTAGAACAATTTCTTATGATACCTCACGTTTCTGTGGGTTGGCTTAGCTTGTCTAAATTGTTCTCACTTTAGGTGTCTCAGACATTAGCCATCATTTGGCAAATGGACCTAGAGTTGCCTGAAGATTCAACTGACGAGGACATCCAATGTGGCTTTTTAAAAATTGTAAATTGACAATTTGAAATTGTATAAATTTATGGAGTACAATGTGATGTTGTAATTTATGATCCAATGTGAAATAATTAAATCAAACTATTAACAAATATGTGGGTACAGTCACCATAGAAAACAATATGAAGATTCCTCAAAAAATAAAAAGTACAATTACCATATGATCCAGCAATATTATTTCTGGGTATTTACCCAAAAGATTGGAAGTCAGCTTATTGAAGATATTTCTGCCCTCTCATGTTTATCATAGCACTATTAACAATAGCCAAGATATGAAACTAGCCTAATGTCCAACAACAAATGAATAGATAAAGAAAATGTACTATATATACACAATGGAATACTGATCATCCTTAAAAACAATGTGACTTCTTTACTTATATGTCTGACACCTGGTTTGGAATAGCTGGGTTGGCTAAAATTTCAAGACTCTCTTTCTCTCTCCCTGTGACCACTCTCAGTGGCTGGTTTGGCCTATCCTGCCATCCTGCCATCACAGGATTGCAATCTCAGGTTAATTAGACTTCTTACATCTCAGCTGGCTTTTCAAAAACAAAAAAAATTCCAAAGATCCAGGCAGAAGCTGCAAGAATGCTTATAATCTACTCAGAGAAGTAATGCAGTATTGTTTCTGCAACATTCTATTTGTCAAAGGCTAATCATCAAATTGATAAGTACATAAATAATTTAAAACAAACAAAAGCATAAGTAAAAGGGTTTATTAGTTTTCTAGTGCTATTGTAACAAAGTACCACGAACTTAGTGGCTTAGAAAACAGAAATTTATTTATTTTTCCTCTGCAGGCTGGGAATTCTAGATCAATGTATGAAGAGGGCCAGTTTCCTAGATTCAGAGCTGTGAGAAAGAATCCATTCCGTGACTTTTTCCTAGCTTCTGATGTTTGTCTGGCAATCATTGGCATTCTTTGGCATTCTTTGTCTTGCAGACCTCTGTTTTCATCTTCTCAAGAAAATTTTCCTGTATGTTTGTCTAGGTTTAAATTTCCCTTTTTTATAGAACACCGATAAGATTGGACTGGAGCCCACCTTAATGACCTCACTTTAACTTCATTATCTTTATAAAGACCCTATCTTCAAGTAAAGATACATTCTGAGATGTTTGGGGTTGGAACGTCAATACATGAATGTTAGGGTGTGACAAAATTCAACCCATAACATAGGGCTACCTTTGATTCAGAGAGGTACTACTCAAGGATATGGCAGGTTTCGCTCATTTGTTGAGTCAGCCTTGCACATTAACTACTACATTTTCATATTTTGAAATAATACTAGGTGACAGGGATGTATTAGCAGAAATTGAAAAATTTCCTGGCCAATATGTTGAAACCGTATCTCTACTGAAAGAAAATACAAAAATTAGCTTGGCATGGTGGCACACACCTGTAGTCTCAGCTACTCGGGAGGCTGAGGCAGGAGAATCACTTGAACCCCGGGAAGTGGAGGTTGCAGTGAGCCACTATGGTGCCACTGCACTCCAGCCTGGTGACAGAGTGAGACTTCATAGAAAGAAAGAGAAAGAAAGAAAGAAAGAAAGAAAGAAAGAAAGAAAGAAAGAAAGAAAGAAAGAAAGAAAGGAAGGAAGGAAGGAAGGAAGGAAGGAAGGAAGGAAGGAAGGAAAGAAGGAAAGAAGGAAAGGAAGGAAGGAAGGAAGGAAGGAAGGAAGGAAGGAAGGAAGGAAGGAAGGAAGGAAGGGAAAGAAAGAAAGAAAGAAAGAAAGAAAGAAAGAAAGAAAGAAAGAAAGAAAGAAAGAAAGAAAGAAAGAAAGAAAGAAAGAAAGAAAGAAAGAAAGAAAGGAAGGAAGGAAGGAAGGAAGGAAGGAAGGAAGGAAGGAAGGAAAAGAAAGAAAGAAATTGCAAAAATTATTTGAATATATACAATAAATATTTCCACTATTCCTGAATTAACTTCACTCACTAACCCTTTTTCTTTTATTATTATTATACTTTAAGTTCTAGGGTACATGTGCCCAATGTGCAGGTTTGTTACATATGTATACATGTGCCATGTTGGTGTGCTGCACCCATTAACTCGTCATTTACATTAGGTATATCTCCTAATGCTATCCCTCCCGTCCCTCCACGCAATAGGACCCGGTGTGTGATGTTCCCCTTCCTGTGTCCAAGTGATCTCACTGTTCAATTCCCACCTATGAGTGAGAACATGCGGTATTTGGTTTTCTGTTCTTGTGAAAGTTTGCTGAGAATGATGGTTTCCAGCTGCATCCATGTCCCTACAAAGGACACGAACTCATCCTTTTTTATGGCTGCATAGTATTCCATGGTGTATACATGCCACATTTTCTTAATCCAGTCTGTCACTGATGGACATTTGGGTTGATTCCAAGTCTTTGCTATTGTGAATAGTGCCACAATAAACATACATGTGCATGTGTCTTTATAGCAACACGACTTATAATCCTTTGGGTATATCCCCAGTAATGGGATGGCTGGGTCAAATGGTATTTCTAGTTCTAGATCCTTGAGGAATTGCCACACTGTTTTCCACAATGGTTGAACTAGTTTACAGTCCTACCAACAGTGTAAAAGTGTTCCTATTCCTCCACATCCTCTCCAGCACCTGTTTTTTCCTGACTTTTTAATGATTGCCATTCTAACTGGTGTGAAATGGTATCTCATTGTGATTTTGATTTGCATTTCTCTGATGGCAAGTGATGATGAGCATTTTTTCATGTGTCTGTTGGCTGCATGAATGTCTTCTTTTGAGAAGTGTCTGTTCATATCCTTTGCCCACTTTTTGATTTTTTTTTTTTTTAATCTTGAAAATTTGATTGAGTTCTTTATAGGTTATGGATATTAGGCCTTTGTCAGATGTATAGATTGCAAAAATTTTCTCCCATTCTGTAGGTTGCCTGTTCACTCTGGTGGTAGTTTCTTCCGCTGTGCAGAAGCTTTTTAGTTTAATTAGATCCCATTTGTTGCCATTGCTTTTGGTGTTTTAGACATGAAGTCCTTGCCCATGCCTATGTCTATTGCCCATGCCCATGCCTATTTTTGTATAAGGAGTAAGGAAAGGTTCCAGTTTCAGCTTTCTACTTATGGCTAGCCAATTTTCCCAGCACCATTTATTTAATAGGGAATCCTTTCCCCATTTCTTGTTTTTGTCAGGTTTGGCAAAGATCAGATGGCTGTAGATGTGTGGTATTATTTCTGAGGACTCTGTTCTGTTCCATTGGTCTATATCTCTGTTTTGGTACCAGTACCATGCTGTTTTGGTTACTGTAGCCTTGTAGTATAGTTTGAAGTCAGGTAGCATAATGCCTCCAGCTTTGTTCTTTTGGCTTAGAATTGTCTTGGTAATGCAGGGTCTTTTTTGGTTCCATATGAACTTTAAAGCAGTTTTTTTTTTTTTTTCCAATTCTGTGAAGAAAGTCATTGGTAGCTTAATGGGGATGGCATTGAATCTGTAAATTACCTTGGGCAGTATGGCCATTTTCACAATATTGATTCTTCCTATCCATGAGCACGGTATGTTCTTCCATTTGTTTGTGTCCTCTTTTATTTCACTGAGCAGTGATTTGTAGTTCTCCTTGGAGAGATCCTTTACATCCCTTGTAAGTTGGATTCCTAGGTATTTTATTCTCTTTGAAGCAATTGTGAAAGGAAGTTCATTCATGATTTGTCTCTCTGTTTGTCTGTTACTGGTGTATAAGAATGCTTGTGATTTTTGCACATTGATTTTGTATCCTGAGACTTTGCTGAAGTTGCTTATCAGCTTAAGGAGATTTTGGACTGAGACAATGGGGTTTTGCAAATATACAATCATGTCATCTGCAAACAGGGACAATTTGACTTCTTCTTTTCCTAACTGAATACTCTTGATTTCTTTCTCTAGCCTGATTGCCCTAGCCAGAACTTCCAACACTATGTTGAATAGGAGTGGTGAGAGAGGGCATCCCTGTCTTGTGCCAGTTTTCAAAGGGAATGCTTCCAGTTTTTGCCCATTCAGTATGATATTGGCTGTGGGTTTGTCATAAATAGCTCTTATTATTTTGAGATACATTCCATCAATACCGAATTTATTGAGAGTTTTTAGCACGAAGGACTGTTGAATTTTTTTCAAAGGCCTTTTCTGCATCTATTGAGATAATCATGAGGTTTTTGTCTTTGGTTCTGTTTATATGCTGGATTACGTTTATTGATTTGCATATGTTGAACCAACCTTGCATCCCAGGGATGAAGCCCACTTTATCATGGTGGATAAGCTTTTTGATGTGCTGCTGGATTCGGTTTGCCAGTATTTTATTGAGAATTTTTGCATTGATGTTCATCAGGGATATTCGTCTAAAATTCTCTTTTTTTGTTGTGTCTCTGCCAGGCTTTGGTATCAGGATGATGTTGGCCTTGTGAAATGAGTTAGGGAGGATTCCCTCTTTTTCTATTGATTGGAATAGTTTCAGAAGGAATGGTACCAACTCCTCCTTGTACCTCTGGTAGAATTCGGCTGTGAATCCGTCTGGTCCTGGACTTTTTTTGGTTGGTAGGCTATTAATTATTGCCTCAATTTCAGAGCCTGCTATTGGTCTATTCAGGGATTCAACTTCTTCCTGGTTTAGTCTTGGGAGAGTGTAAGTGTCCAGGAAATTATTCATTTCTTCTAGGTTTTCTAGTTTATTTGCGTAGAGGTTTTTATAGTATTCTCTGATGGTAGTTTGTATTTTTGTGGTGTCAGTGGTGATAGTCCCTTTATCATTTTTTATTGCATCTATTTGATTCTTCTCTCTTTTCTTCTTTATTAGTCTTGCTAGCAGTCTATCAATTTTGTTGATCCTTTCAAAAAAATAGCTCCTTTATTCATTGATTTTTTGGAGGGATTTTTGTGTCCCTATCTCCTTCAGTTCTGCTCTGATCTTACTCATTTCTTGCCTTCTGCTAGTTTTTGAATGTGTTTGCTCTTGCTTCTCTAGTTCTTATAATTGTGATGTTAGGGTGTCCATACTAGATCTTTCCTGATTTCTCTTGTGGACATTTAGTGCTATAAATTTCTCTCTGCACACTGATTTAAATGTGTCCCATAGATTCTGGTGTGTTGTATCTTTGTTCTCATTGGTTTCAAAGAATTTCTGTCTTCATTTCGTTATGTACCCAGTAGTCATTCAGGAGCAGCTTGTTCAGTTTCCATGTAGTTGAGCAGTTTTGATTGAGTTTCTTAGTCCTGAGTTCTAGCTTGATTGCACTGTGGTCTGAGAGACAGTTTGTTATAATTTCTGTTCCTTTACATTTGCTGAGGAGTGCTTTACTTCCAACTATGTGGGCAATTTTGGAATAAGTGCAATGTGGTGCTGAGAAGAATGTATATTCTGTTGATTTGTGGTGGAGAGTTCTGTAGATGTCTATTAGGTCCCTTTGGTGCAGAGTTGAATTCAATTCCTGGATATCTTTGCTAACTTTCTGTCTCATTTATGTGTCTAATGTTGACAGTGGGGTGTTAAAGTCTCTCATTATTATTGTATGGGAGTCTAAGTCTCTTTATAAGTCTCTAAGGACTTGCTTTATGAATCTGGGTGCTCCTGTGTTGGGTGCATATATATTTATGATAGTTAGCTCTTCCTGATGAATTGATCCCTTTACCATTATGTAATGGCCTTCTTTGTCTCTTTTGATCTTTGATGGTTTAAAGTCTGTTTTATCAGAGACTAGGATTGCAACTGCTGCTTTTTGTTTTGTTTTGTTTTCCATTTGCCTGGTAGATCTTCCTCCATCCCTTTATTTTGAGCCTATGTATGTCTCTGCATGTGAGATGGGTCTCCTGAATACAGCAAACTGGTGTGTCTTAACTCTTTATCCAATTTGCCAGTCTGTGTCTTTTAATTGAACAATTTAGTCCATTTACATTTAAAGTTAATATCGTTATGTGTGAACTTGATCCTGTCATTATGATATTAGCTGGTTATTTTGCTCGCTAGTTGATGCAGTTTCTTCCTAGCATTGATGGACTTTACATTTTGACATGTTTTTGCAATGGCTGGTACCTGTTGTTCCTTTCCATATTTAGTGCTTCCTTCAGGATCTCTTGTAGGGCAGGCCTTGTGGTGACAGAATCTCTCAGCACTTGCTTGTCTGTAAATTTTATTTCTCCTTCACTTATGAAACTTAGTTTGGATAGATATGAAATTCTGAGTTGATAATTCTTTTCTTTAAGAATGTTGAATATTGACCCCCACTCTCTTCTGGCTTGCAGAGTTTCTGTCCAGAGATCCTCTGTTAGTCTGATGGGCTTCCCTGTGTGTGTAACCCGACCTTTCTCTCTGGCTGCCCTTAACATTTTTTCCTTCATTTCAACTTTGATGAATCTGACAATTATGTGTCTTGGAGTTGCTCGAGGAGTATCTTTGTGGCATTCTCTGTATTTCCTGAATTTGAATGTTGGCCTGCCTTACTAGGTTGGGGAAATTCTCCCAGATGATATCCTGCAGAGCGTTTTCCAACTTGGTTCCATTTTCCCCCTCACTTTCAGGCACACCAATCAGACATAGATTTGGTCTTTTCACATAATCCCACATTTCTTGGAGACTTTGTTCATTTCTTTTTACTCTTTTTTCTCCATACTTCTCTTCTCGCTTCATTTCATTCATTTGATCTTCAATCACTGATACTCTTTCATCCAGTTGATTGAGTCAGTTACTGAAGCCTGTGCATTTGTCACATAGTTCTTGTGTTATGGTTTTCATCTCTATCCGTTATTTTAAGGTCTTCTCTGCCTTGATTATTCTAGATATCCATTCATCCATTCTGTTTTCAAAGTTTTTAGTTTCTTTGCACTGGTTACGTAGCTCCTCCTTTAGCTCTGAGAAGTTTGATTGACTGAAGACTTCTTCTCTCAGCTCGTCAAAGTCATTCTCCATCCAGCTTTGTTCCGTTGCTGATGATGAGCTGTGTTCCTTTGCAGGGGGAGATGCGCTCTGATTTTTTGAATTTCCAGCTTTTCTGCACTGCTTTTTCCCCATCTTTGTGGTTTTATCTGCCTTTGGTCTCTGATGATGGTGACATAGTGATGGGGCTTTGGTGTGGGTGTCCTTTCTGTTTGCTAATTTTCCTTCTAACAGGACCCTCAGCTGTAGGTCTGTTGGAGTTTGCTTGAGGTCCACTCCAGACCCTGTTTCCCTGGGTATCAGCAGTGGAAGCTGCAAAAGATAGAATATTGCTGAAGAGCAAATGTTGCTGTCTGATTCTTGCTCTAGAAACTTCGTCTCAGGGGTGTACCCAGCCGTGTGAGGTGTGAGGTGTTGGTCTGCACTTAGTGGGGTATGTCTCCCAGTTAGGCTACTCAGGGGACAGGGACCCACTTAAGCAAGCAGTCTGTCCGTTCTCAGATCTCAACCTCCATGCTGGGAGATCCACTGCTCTCTTCAAAGCTGTCAGACAGGGGCATTTACCACTGCCAAGGTTTCTGCTGCTTTTTTTTTTAGCTATGCCCTGTCCCCAGAAGAGGAGTCTACAGAAGCAGGCGAGCCTCCTTGAGCTGTGGTGGGCTCCACCCAATTCGATCTTCCCGGCGCCTTTGTTTACCTACTTAAGCCTCAGCAATGACAGGCAACCCTCCCCCAGCCTCTCTGCCACCTTGCAATTAGATCTCAGACTGCTGTGCTAGCAATGAGGGAGGCTCCATGGGCGTGGGACCCTCTGGGCTAGGTGTGGGATATAATCTCCTAGTGTGCCATTTGCAAAGACCTTTGGTAAAATGCAGTATTTGGGTAGGAGTTACCCGATTTTCCAGGTGTTGTGTGTCTCAATTTCCCTTGGCTAGGGAAAAGAATTCCCTTCCCCCTTGCACTTCCCAGGTGAGGCAATGCCTCTCCCTGCTTCAGCTCTCACTGGTTGGGCTGCACCTGTGCCCCAGTGCCAACTGTCCAACACGCCCCAGTGAGATGAACCCGGTACCTCAGTTGAAAATGCAGAAATCACCTGTCTTCTGTGTTGCTCACACTGGGAGCTGGAGGCTGGAGCTGTTCCTATTCAGCCATCTTGGGCCTGCCGCTGGCTTTTCTTTTCACTCACCCTTTTTTAAATAAGAGACTAGTATTTACTGATAACTTACAAGTGCCAATTATAAACTCAAACACCAGGGTGACAGATGATCAAAACAAAAGATCTGTTCTTTCTACATTAAAAAAGGAAAAAATAAGAGATTTAATCTTTTAAAAGACTGCCATTGGCATTATAAGCTATTAAACATGGAAATAAAATAGTGGAAAAATGTATTACTTTTAATTGTATACAACTGTGGTTTAAAATATCTTACTTCCTTGGTTCTGAGACACCATGCCCTACCTTAATTTTCCTTCAAATGCTGGTAAAAAAATTATTGTTAGAATGAAAAATAAATTACTGAAAATAGTTTCTCTTAACATTAACAAAACTTCAGTCTTAAAGTTATCATAAAGTTGTAAAATTTAGAAATATATTACTACATTAAAATTTTATTCCTAATCAGTTAAAATTATTTAAAAAGAGATCTCCCACTGGAAATTCAGAAAATTTACTTATATATAAAATGTTTCAAAACATTTATTTAGTTGTAGAGTGCATGATAAAATGGCAATTTAATACTTTTTTAAGAAAATAAACGTGAAATATAATCCTTGTATGCATATTACTGAAAATAATTTTGCTCTTACTCTTATTTACAGTCACAGATTCAGTTCAGTTAAATGTATTAGATAAACTATTCACTGGCCACTTAGCACACACAGCTCCTGGTTTAAGAGCTGGTGTTCTAGCAATGAACAAAAATAAGTATATTCTACACTTCTTGGAGTACATTTTCCAGTAGAAAAATAAATATTAAAAAGCTAGCCTAGGACTGTCATAGTGACTCACACTTGTAACCCCAGCACTCTTTTTTATTTATTTATTTTATTTTATTTTATTTTTTTATTTATTTTTTTGAGATGAAGTCTCACTCTGTTGCCCAGGCTGGAGTGCAGTGGCCTCCAGGGTTCAAGTGATTCTCCTGTCTCAGCCTCCCAAGTAGCTGGGATTACAGGCATGCACCACCATACACAACTAATTTTTGTGTTTTTTAGTAGAGACAGGGTTTCCCTATGTAGGCCAGGCTGGTCTTGAACTAATGACCTCAAGTGACCTACCCACCTTGGCCTCCCAAAGTGCTGGGATTACAAGTGTGAGCCACCATGCCTGGCCCTGTAATCCAGCACTTTGGCAGGCCAAGGTTGAAAGATTACTTGAGACCAGAAGTCTAAGACCAACTTGTAAACCTGTAAGAGTAGACCCCTTTTCTTAAAAAAAAAAAAAAAAAAAAAAAAAAAAAAATTAAAAATAATATCGGGGGGGGCGTGTAGGTTTTGCTATAAAAACAAGGGTAAAGGGAAAAAATTGTTTGAGCCTAGGAGTTCAAGTCTGCAGTGGCAAAATTTTGTTTCTAAAAAAAAAAAAAAAAAAAAAAAAAAAAGAAAAAGAAAAAAGCTAGTTTATTACAAAGACAATACATGTTTAAAAAGTTCACTTTCAATAAGAACGTATTAAAAATAACTTGTTTTAAAAAAATATATTTAATCTGAGAACTAGAGGATGTAAATTGTGTTATGGAGTGAATTGTTCCCCCCAGAATTCATTTCTTTGAAGCCCATAACCCTCAATATCACTAGAGAGTTGGAGAAAGGGCCTCAAAAAGGAAATTAAAGTTAAATGAGGTTATGATAAGGTCCTATTCCAATAGGACTCTTGTTCTTGTAAGAAGAGAAACAGACACCAGACAGCTCTCCCTCTTCACACATGAACATTCACAGAAGAGAGGCCATATGAGAACAAAGCAAGAAAGTGGCCATCTGCAGGTCAGAAAGAGTGGCTGCACCAAAAATCAACCTTAATAGAAGCTTGATTCTGATTTTCTAGCCTCTGGATCTGTGAGAAGTTAATTGTCTGTTGTTTAAGCCACTGAGTTTGTTGTATTTTTGTTATGGCAGCCCAAGTAGACCAAGACAAGTGGGGAAAATGAGGTTCTATGTACAGTATCGTTTTGGAGAGGGCTTTCCAGAGAGTTGATGAACTACGTAAACATTCAGAGCTGACAGAATCTCTAAGTAGAACTGAAAGAATTCAAACCCGAGAGAGTTTGAGAAATGCACCTGGAGGAATCAGAGACCAGATCAAGAAAGGATGTTCAGTTTATTCACTATTGGTTAGTAAACTTAATTTATCATGCCTGTATGTAGTATGCATTAACTTGTTTTTATATGAATCAGACTCCTTTTCATTATACAAACTATTTAATGTATTTTTGTTGTTCATCATAATAGTGTTGAAATCAATTTATTTTTAAAGTATGTGTGATTTTTAGATTTATAAGTTCTTTTTTTCTCCAAAATCTACAGCAAAAGTTTCTTCCATTACTTATTCCAAATAAAATATAAATTTGGAAAAATCATATTCATGTATTCATGTAGTTACAAGCCTTATAGGAAGATCTGTGACTTCTTATTCTTGTTCCTAAGAATAATAATGTTCTCTATTCAGTGTAAAGATGATAAAAATCAATACATTATTCAGTATTTTGAAAAGCAAAACAAAATAAAATAGATTTTCTAACCAAAACACCTTCTTTTGTTTCTTAATTTACATGTTTTTTTTAAAAAATATAATTCCTGATACTGATTTTTTTTAAAGTCCAAATAAATAAGGAGAAATGTAATTGAAATTGGGAATACATTTAAAAAGTAAAAAATAATAAAGACTTTTAATTTATAAAGATACGTAGAATAGGGCACATATATTTTCACAACCACTTAATCTAGAGAAGAATCAAAGAAGACCACTTTTATAATAGTTCTCCAGATCATGAACTACTGTAAAAGTAAGTTTTTCTGAGAGAACTGTAAAAGTAAGTTTTTCTGAGAGAACTGAGATGTTGGAGTAGGAAGCACCAGGAAACTGTCTCCCCACATAGACAACAATCACAGTGAAAGTCTGCCTGATGTAACTATTCTGGAATTTTGAATTCTATTACAGGCTTGTAACTTCTAATGAAAGTTTAGACTTAGTAAATTACATTTAATTTTAGTCAATTTTGGATCTTAGCATAGAGCAGCCATTCCCCATGACTCAACACTGTGTCAGATGACTGTGCACATGTTCCTAGAACAGCTTGCCTAAATCTTGCAGAATCAGAGTGGGCAATAGGGCTCTATCTTCCAAATACCTAGGTCTGTGTTCTACTTGCTTATTGCTGCTTCTGATTACAGGTGCAGACACAGTGGTGGGCATTGTTGCAAGTCCCTTTCCTTCTGGCTAATTCAACTTCCAGGAGATCTAAGGAGCTGAAACTCTTTTCTCCCTTAATTTTTCTTTCCCCCGGTCCTTTTGGAATCCTGGTATTAATTAATCCTGATATTAATTAAAGACTAGAATATTAAAAATTCTGGTCTTCTAAAGACTAGAATATTAAAAAATAAAGAACACAATAAGCAAACAAAACATTCTCCGAAAACTCCTACATATATGGGGAAAAACAAGTCACTGTGCATGCCCAGGTAAAAGCATAGAAGACATGAGCATATCTTAAGTCTACACCTCAAGCTGATGTAGAGCTTAAAGACAGTCTACAATCATCAAAAAAAAAAAAAAAAAAAAAAAAAAAAAAACTAAACTAAATAAATCCCAAAAGTAATAAACCCTAAGCAGAAGGTGATAGTCGAGTTACTATATTATTATATTCAAAAATCCAGTTTGCAATAAAGAAATCCCAAAGAATATAAGGAAATAAGGAATTATAGTCCACTCAAAGTAAAAAATAAATCACCAGAAAAATAAATCACTAGGAAAGGCCAGATGCCAGATCTTGTAGATAAAGATTTTAAATCAATCGCCTTAAAGAAACTGGAAGAACTAAAACAAGATATGAAGTAGGTTGGGAAAATAATGTATGAGTAAAACAGAAATATCAAAAAAGTGATCAAAAACTTAAAAGAAAGCAAAAATAAATCCCAGAAATGAAAAGTACAGTAATTGAAAATAAAAAATTACAAGAAAATTTCAAAGGAATATTCAATCAGTCAGAAAAAAAGAATCAGCAAAGTAGAAGGTAGGGCAATTGAAAGTCTAATAAAGAGAAAACAAACAAACAAACAAAAAAACCCACAACAATTGAAGATAAGTGAACAGAGCCTAAGGGAACTGTGGGCACCATCAAGTAGACCAACATACATATAGTGGGAATCCCATAAGAACAGAGAAAGAGATAGGGAGAGAAAAATTATTTGAAGAAATAATAGCCCAAAGCACCCCAAATATGATGGAAACTATGAATACAAACAGCCAGAAAATGTAGTAAACTTTATGCAGAATAAACTCAGAGACCACTACCAGACACATTAAATAAAATCTTGAAAGACAAAGATAAAATATTTAAAGCAGCAATAAAGAAGTGACTCATCACTTATAAAGGATCTTTAATAATATTATCAGCAGATTTCTCATCAGAAACTTTGGAAGTCAGTAGGCAGAGGGTTGATATATTCAAAATGATAAAAGAAAACAATACCTGTCAACAAAATATCTTATGTTTAGCAAAATTTTCCTTCAAAAGAAAGCGAGAAATTAAGACATTGCCAGATAAACAAAAGCTGAGGGAATTCATTACCACCAGCTCTATCCTACAATACATTCTAAATGGAGTCTTTCAGGAAGACATCAGTGTTTCAGGGGCACTAGATAGTAACCTGAAGCCGTATCAAGGAACAGAGAACTCAGGAAATGTAAATACATGAAAAATTACAAAAGCTAGTATTATTGTAACAATCGTTTGTAACTTCCCTTCTTGTTTTCAATGTGATCTAAGAAAATAATTCTTTTAAAGTATTAGTCTTAAGTATTAGTCTAAAATCTAGTATTGGTAGAACTTTAGTTGGTAACCCAATATTTTGTTTTCTACATGGTTTTATAGAATGATGCATTAAGAAAACTATTAGTTTATTTTTTGGACACATAATGTACAAAGATCAAGTTTTGTGACATCAATAACTGAACAGGTTTGTGTTGCAGTTGTTAATAAGCACATTTTTATCTGCTATTTAAGTTAAGCTTGTATAAATGCAAATTAGAGTGCTATGTGATGTTAAATGTAATGCCTGCGGTAATCACAAAGAAAATAGTTTTAGGATATACAGAAAAGGAGATAAGAAGAAAAATAAAATGTGTCTCTACTAAAATTTAACTAAATACAAAAGAGTCAGTGATGCAGAAAATGAGGATTAACAAAAGCTATAAAGTATACAGAAAACAAATAGCAAAATGACAAATCTATCCTTATCAGTAATTACTTTAAATGTAAGTAGAGTTAAACTGTTAAATCAAAAGACAGAGATGACAAAATAAATGTATAAAACCACAATCCAACTGTATACTGTTTCCCAGAGACTTGCTTTAAGTCCAAGACTATGAATACATTGGAAATAAAAAAAGTAGAAAAAATATTCCATGCAAATAGTAACCAAAAGAGAGTAGAAGTAGCTGTAATATTGTAAGACAAAAAGGCAGGGGCTCTGGAGACGCACTGCTCAGACTTGCACTCTAGGTTGACAGTTTGAAACGAGTAGTGAAATTACTTAGCTGAAATGTGTTAATAACTTAAATCACTTACCCAAACTGTGTCTTCAGTTTTATTATTTTTTAAATGAGCAAATTGGTATTTTCTACCTCAAAAAGTTATTATGAGGATGAAAAGAGGTAACATAAGCAGTAGAATCATAAGAATTTCTTTCATATAGTGGTTACTCAATGCATATGAGATAGCATTGTTACCAATCAAATTCATTTAGAATGTAAGCAGTAGCTCAGTTTCATTTTGCTCTTCTAGTTCAACTTCTTCATCATCTTGTTCTATTGTTTCATCATCTCTTTTTGGAGGTTATGTATAATGGAATTATTGTTAGTAGTAAATTCTTCAAAACAATCATAGTAATGAATTTCAGTCCATTGGAAAATGTTCTCTTCCAATCTGAGTTTTCTTCAGACTTTCAAATGATAGTTGTCCTCTTCTGTTTGTTTTTCTGAGTTTAATATTTTTCTCCGTCAGCTTTGTCTAGATATTATATATCATGTGAATGTGTAGAAAAATTCATTCTGGTACTTCTCCTACATGCCCGGCATCAGTTTGTATTGGCTCAGGCAGCTTGACTGGGACTGCAGAAATCAACATGGCTTCATTGGCATACATGGTGACTAAGCCGGGGTGGGAAGAATGGCTTGGGGATAGTTGGACTTCTTATCGCTCCTTCCTGCCTCTTATTTTCCTCTTAATAAAGGGCCTCTCTATACCCACCTGGTTTCTCTCTACAACATGGTGGCAAGCCTTCTTAAATGATAGCTGGTTTCCAAAGACATAAAGTCATAAACCACCTCAACCTGAAAACAGATAGTGTCATTTTGACTTTATTCTATCGTCACAGCAAGTGACAAGGCCAGCCCAGTCATCATTTGTGTAGACAGAAGCCACCTTGGTAATGGGAGAAAAAGCGTATTTATACAGAGATGAAAATTTTTCAGTATTATACATTCTCCAGGGTGTACAACAGTGCTAGCACATTGTACCTGGCATATATTTGTTGAATGCATGAAAGAATATCACTTTCATCATTCCATGTAATTTCTGTGTATATTTTAGAAGAGAAATGGTCACTTATTGGAATATATTACAATGATTATTATTTTACCACAGATAATTTATTGTTATAATAAATAATCTTAAAGTTCCTTGTATTCAGTGTAAGAAAAAACTACTTTCCATTATTGTCATTTGAAAATAGTGGCTTTTAAATAATTATATATAACATAGCATTAAAACTGAGGTTAGTGTAATAGTAGAAACTAAGCAAATGTTCTGTTTTGTATGTTCTTATTTGTTTAAGAACTGATAAATATTTTATAGTTATGAGACTCATGGATTCAGAAGATGGTTAATTGAGAAAATCAAAGAGATAAATTTTCTTTTTCTTTGGACATCTCTCAAAACTAGAGAGTTATTTCCTAATTTTTTAAAATCAATTCCTTCTTGTCATTTTTTTCTTTTGAAATATGTTTTTGAGATTTGTTGTTTTCCTCAAATGAGACTGGATGCTTAACGGAGCCTATTTGTGACTTATTTTGAGGAGATATTGGCCCACTCACCTTTTCTTTCTTTCTTACCCTTTCATTTTCAGTCTCTGGACTGACTGTCTTTTTACCATGACATGGAGAAGTAAGAAAGAGAGCTTAAGTGCTGTCTCTCTCTTCCATTTAGTATTGCTCACATTTTTTCCTTTATAGTTTTCTTATTGACAGGTAAAACAGGCCTGTGTTGCTGCCATTAGGTGGCATCTCATCTCATCTAGTTCTGTCCTTGTGGTCTCTATTCAGACTATCTTCTATCTCATCATTGTTAAAACTACATACAGGTAGGCTTGGTGCTGCTTCCTTCAGGTAATGCTCTCACCCCCCTCTGAGAAATCTGTACTTGAAATATCTTACCTTGGCATAATTTAAGTATTATAGAAAATATCTTTTTCTTTGCACAATTTATTCTTGCTTACTAACAAAATAATACAATATAATGACTTAAATTTCAGGTGTTTTTCTTGAAGTTTCTGAGAGGGATCCATATTTCACAATAAAGTTGAGGAGATGTGGGGAATGTATTGCTCCCGAAATTCAGTGTGAAATCCTAATAATTTAGGATTAACCATATGAAAATTTCTAGGTAAGAGATATTATAATATAATTTATAATTTTCCACTGAGACATCTCTGACATTGAGCTGTATGTATAAACAATGTTTAATAGGTGAACTTTTTTAGTTATTTCCTGTATTTCTAGTATATATACACACCCAAGTAAATAACATTTATCATATATAATATATAGTATTATTTATTATATACTGTCTATATTAAATAAAATATAATGAGAGAGAGAGAGTATATGCTCAAGGTAAATAAACCTTGAGGAATTGGCTCATGCAATTGTGGGACCTGACAAGTTCAAAATTTATAAGACAAACTGGCAGGCTAGAGATTCAGGAAATAATTATAGTTTCGAGACTGAAACCACTAATTCAGTTTCAGTTTTTTTCAGTTCAACTTTGAGATTGAAACTACTAATTCCGGCAGCATTTCTATGTTGCAATGTAAAAGCTGAATTTCTTTTCTTCAGAAAACTTTATTCTTTCTGCTTATGGTCTTCAACTGATTGGATAAGGCCAGTCTACTTTATGGAAGATAATTGGTTTTATTTAAAGTCAACTCACTATAAATGTTAATTATATCTAAATAAATACCTTCACAGAAACATCAAGATGAGTATTTGACTAAACAACTGATTGCCATAATCTAGACAACTTGACACATAAAATTAACCATCACAACTCCCTTTCATTTGACTTCATGATGTATTCTCACTTCACCAATAATAGTCATATTCTCTGATTTTCAACTTTCTGACAAATAAAATTACCAAAATAAAAGCAATACTTTGTAGAAAACTAGCTCCATGTTAAAATAAGCTACTTAGTAAATACAGGAAATGAATCCAGTAGAAAAATATTAGTCATACTAAATGAGATTTTATAAAAACAAAAATAATTATTAAAAAATAAAAACTAAAAATAATTATCTATCATTTGAAAACCCATTGGTTTGGAAGTATACTATTTTTTAATGTATATCCTACATTTTCCAAAAAAATAGTAGAATAAAACTTACAATTGGAAGATTTGCATTAGTTATTACCATTATATAGCTCATTAAAAACAATGTCATTTATAGGTACAGAACAGTGTGTTGAAGATGGTGTCTAAGTCATTTATCTAACTTGTTAAATATTTTGTTCTTTACATATTATTGTGTAACATTAGCTATTATATCAAAATCACCTCAAGGATTTTTTCACATGTGTAAAAGGGATTAGGACTTTTGAAATTGTAGAGTAACATTCTTAGTAAATCCTCTTCCCCTAAAAATCAGTGATGAGATTGAACAACAATGTAGAAGCAACCTTAGTAGAATTCTGGAAATCAGCTAAAGGCATGCAACGAATTCGGAAGCGACTGTTGCAGCAAAACTACTAAGCCTCTGTTAAGAATAGTGACACCTGAGGTGTCACTCTCATTCCTTCCAGCTCTATCAGTATGATAGTTTCACCAGGGCAGGAAAAGCCATAAAAAAACAGAAGTTTAGCTCTGGCGCTGACTTAATCTGGAGCAGTGCACACAAAATTTCCATCTGAAGGTGATGCTGAAAGAACTGTCAATTCAGTGGTAAATAACTGCCAAAGACCAGTATCACAGATAATCTGTGGTTGTGATACCTGTTGGAATAAGTAACAAACAAGCAGACTAGACAGATGTTTAACAGAGAGATCTGGAGGATGAGATCACTAAAGTGTGCCTTGATAAGCCCTCATTTACCTGGAGGTCTGGGAAGCTGCATATGTGCTCAAGACTAATCACAACAGCAGAGGCTGAACATAAAGCCTTTTTCATCTACAGAGGCCTTAGTCTGTTTGCACTGCCATAACAAAATACCATAAACTGGGCTGCTTATAAACAACAGAAATTTATTTTTCACAGTTCTGGAGGCTGAGAAATCAAAATCTAACACAGTGGATTTGATAGCTGTTGAGGGCCCACATCCTGGTTCATAAAGGTGTCTCACATGGCAGAGGGGGCAAGGAAGCTCTTTGGATCTCCCTTTATATGGATACTAATCCATTCATGACATCTCCACCCTCAAGATCTAATCACCTTCTAAAGGCCCTACCTCTTAATACCATCACATTTGTGATTAGGTTTTCAGCATATGAATTTTGGGGGACACAAATATTCAGACCTCAGCAACAGAGGAGAAGTGAAGAAGGCCTAGTAGAAAGAAATATCTAGGACAGACTTAAAAACTTCCTGAGAACTGAATGTATTACCTAATCTTCACCCAGATAATTAGTAATAGGTAGAAAGAAGCCTTTTTAAAGAACAATCACATACCAATTATTGACTGACACCTGTGCTCTGCTGACACAGAGGTGATATCTAGAAATCCAGGATTAAAATTAAAAACAAGCATTCATGTGGAAAGGCAATATTATAGAGGCAGAAAGCAAACTGGTATCCTGGGGCTGGTGACTGTAAAGTTCTAAAACTGAATTGTGGTCATGATTGCACAGCTCTGTATATTTACTTACAAGCATTGAATTTTATACTTAAAATTGGTGAATTTTATGGTATGTAGAGTTTAAAGAAACTCAATATAGTTTATTTTAAAAAGATTATAAATGATCTGCCTCTAGTAATTATTTGAACTCCATTGCCTCTCTTACACACACACACACATACATGCACACACACAAGATTGTCATGAGTGTTGACTAAGAGTAACTACTTTTCTGGAATTAATATACAATTTAATAATTTTAATACTTTCAGTTAATAAAGGCCAACAATAATAATGACTCATATTATGCCACTTTAAAAGTCACAGAAAGAAATCATTTCACGTTAGCAAACATTGTTCTCAATTGTATAAATTCTAATGTCTAGTAATGACCATATAACTTCACACAGACCTTAACCACATAAGTGATGTTGATTATCCAGGCGAATAGGGAAAAATAAACATTTCAGAATCAATTGTTATGAGAAATAGAAAAGGGAAATCCAGGAAATAGCATCAAAGACATCAACGATCGCAGTTTTATACAAATTTTGAGAATCATAAATTACATTGTTTTCCTACTTTCATCCAAGGGTAATGATCTAATAGCCAATTAGATAATCCATAGAAAAGAGTAGCCTTTTTAATTTGGCAACACCACAATTACATATGTCACATGCTAGATAGTGAAAACTAATATATATGCTCAAATAATTTAGAAAATAAAAGAACACTTGGAAATTATGTAAGTGAAGTCCTGTGCCCTGTATTTATTGCAAGATAAGTCTTTTTTTTTTTTTTTTTTTTTTGTGAGATGGAGTCTTGCTCTGTCACCCAGGCTGGACAGGCTGGAGTGCAGTGGCGCTATCTCAGCTCACTGGAAGCTCCGCCTCCCGGGTTCACGCCATTCTCCTGCCTCAGCCTCCTGAGTAGCTGGGACTACAGGCGCGCACCACCACGCCCGGCTATTTTTTTACATTTTTCGTAGAGACGGGGTTTTACCGTGTTAGCCAGGATGGTCTCAATCTCCTGACCTCGTGATCCACCCGCCTCGGCCTCTCAAAGTGCTGGGACTACAGACGTGAGCCACTGTGTCCGGCCAAGATGAATCTTATAAGGTTCCTAATCCAGGGATTTTTTTTTAAAAGGGAAAAGATCATCTTAAAAATTCCACAATTTAAGAAGAATCAGAAGGTTTCACAAATAAAACAATTCTTCAAGAGCCCTTCCTTGATCACTGATATGAGCTAAAAATTTAATATCACTGGAATAAAAGATATAATACAAAACACTTATTATTTCACTTGTTATGAGAGAATGATTTGGTCAGTGATTACTGTAAAATCCTGTTCCACCAAAAATAATTTTTAAATGTACTCTGTTTAAAATTACTATGTGCCCGAATTCATCTCACATAAAGTATAGTAATATTTTAATTAAATAGAATTTGTATTTGAATACTAAAGTTCCATACCTATTTTAATATGAAATACCAATATTTATGGTAACAATAATGTTTATTATTTAATGATATTTATGCAGTGTCTCATCAGTGTTGAACAAGGGACAAGAAGGAGACAACCTCTGTGCTAATGGAACTTACAGTGTAGGAGCAGGAAACCAACAATATGCAAGTAGAGTCACTTAATAATAATAGAAACAGTACATTAGATAATAGTAAGTGATAAAGTATATTAGATATTAGATAATAAGTATATTAGATGCTTATAAATGATGAAGAAAATAAGACAGTAGTAATATCGGGAAAAGACAGTCAATACTTAGCCATGTTTCTTGTTTGTTTGTTGTTTGCTTTTTTGTCTAGGGAAGGCTTCTTAGACAGGAAGCCTAATGCTTTTCTTATGAAAAATCAATCACACAGGTATCTGGTGCAAAAATTTTGCAGGTAGTAAGGGAAGCCCTTTCAAACACCCAGAGGTGACCCAAGCTAGAGTTTAAGGCTCAGAAAAAGGTCATTAGACTGGGAGAGTGCTGAGTTAGAGGATCCTGGTACAAGATGATGTTGGGAATGTGAACATGAGCCACAATAGACAGGGCATTTTAGCACACAAAATGGAGTTTGTATGAATTCTAGGTAAAATAATATATAGAACAATTATTAAAATATTTAACAGAAAAATATGATGTAACTAGAATAATTATTTACCCACATAAACAGATCAGGATAAGAATCCTCAGCAAAGAATATGTTGAAATGCTTCCTGGAAGTAATATTTAGTCTTTGGCTAGATTTTTGTGTAAATAAATAGAGGTTATTATTTTTTTACCTACAACAATAGACCTTTTTATATTTTGGAACAGGCCAACAGTAACATAATTGGAAAACAGGGAATAAAGGAAATTAAAAAAATAAAAACCTAAACTAATAATTAAGGAAAGGACTCTATTGATAAAAGAGGGGCCTTGTAAACTATGAGCCAGTTAAGAAAATATTTATCTTCTATGAATTTACATTACACAGTCTTGGTAGCAGTCCAATGCTTCTGTGTGCGTGTGTGCACGTGTGTGTGCATGTGTGCAAGTGTTTTATTCGTAGCATCTTTGCCTCCTAAATATATTTGGTGTGTCAGATTCCATCACTGAAGATTTTGGATATGTTATCAAAACTGAATGTAGCTAATTTAAAGAAATATGCTAATTAAGTGTATTTGAGTACTGAATATATGAAGATTCTATTTATTAAGAACTTGGATTCTGGGGCAAACAGTATTAAAACTAGTAGTGAAAAATTAAAGTGACTGAACAGAATAAACAGAGTTTGGGAAAGAGCAGAAATTCAGGATAAGGAAGCCTGATTAGCAGCATTCGTAATCTGGCAATTGTAACCTATCAAAAGTAACTGATTTTTTTTTTTTCTAGACTTGGAAAATGTTGTATTTAGCAAACAGCTATAAAATTTCTGCTCCTATGTAGCTTTAAAAAATTGCCTCCAATACCTCAGTTAAGTTTGATATAGCTGTCTGTTAGTATTGTGGAGAATAAAGACAGGGAAGGCAAGGAAAGTCTAGCTTATTTTACATGAAGCTCATTAACTTGCAGTAAAGGAACAGTAACTAATGAGGAAATGGTGTCTAGAAGTTTCAAGAAGGGCATTAATGAAGGCAAAGGAAGAAAAAATGTCTAGAAAAGGGAAATATAAAATTGAGAAGCAACCTCTAAATGGACCATTCAAAATAAATATGATATGTTGGTTCATTTTTAAATTTGTGCTAGAAGAAACTCACATTAGAAAATTCAAAGTAGGTGTGAAGGAATAGACTATTTGACTTATGATAGCTGATACCATAATAGCTATTTGTGGTCCTTAACTAGACACCTCTGTGTCCTGCCTCAGATCATTGAGAACACCTTTTACATCAATCATTTTTTAGGATACCAGCTTGGGACAGAGGTAAACTGACTGGAGCGCCTCTCAGAACGACTTTATGTTTACTTTCCATCCCACGACCTTTCTGATGGAGACACGCTGGGAATTAGTGCAAAGAACCATGCATGATCAAACCTGAAAATGCAAGCTATTAATACATCACATGGCAACTTTTGACCTAGAAAGGATGGGATTTTGTAGATTTCCTTCCATCCATCCCCCGGGAAACAATCTTTGCCACCTTCTACACAGGTCCTTGTGGGTTCTAGTGGAACTGAGCCCCTAATTGCATTTTTGGTGGCCAGCTTAATAATTGTTTATTTCATTTACCCAGTTTCCTGTTCTTCTTTCTTAAGATTACTTCCGTAAATAAACTACCTTTATACGTGATTGTGATATGTGATGTTGATCATGTGTCAAACTGTTTTATTTTGCTTTTTTGTGGGAAAGAATATTGAAACTTAAATAAGAGGTACAATTTATGAAGCAATTACTATATCCTGGGATATACAAGCCTTGGGCTGCCGTAATTGCTATGTTCCTAGTTCAACTTAGAAGAACAAGCTTTTCACTTTATTTTGTAAATTCTTGTGTGCCCAAATGAATTAGTTAGTTAGGACTTGTGAGGAAATATAAAATTACAACAGTACAATAT
Source organism: Theropithecus gelada (assembly GCF_003255815.1). Classification (NCBI taxonomy): domain Eukaryota; kingdom Metazoa; phylum Chordata; class Mammalia; order Primates; family Cercopithecidae; genus Theropithecus; species Theropithecus gelada. The sequence goes on along the minus strand of NC_037672.1, from coordinate 131,185,536 downwards.
ATTGAACATTCTGAGAGGAAAAGCAACAGAATAGCAGTATCCTAAGTAGTTGTCAATTATATATATTATGAGACTATATACCTATACCTATATATACAATCTCTTTTTTAAATCTATCTTTAAATTCCACAAGGAGGTTTTCACCAGTATCTCCCTGGGATTATCTATTTGGCCTAATGTATAGTTCCAGAATTCCATATCCACCAACTTGTATGAACATACCATTATAATACAGGAACAGGTTGGTGTCGTAGGCTAGTACTTATTCAAGGAATAGTGGTGTCAGAGACATTCAAAACAGAGAGACTCCATCTTGATTGAAGGTCAGGAAAATGAGGCTGGGACTTGCTGGGCTCCCTCCCCAGAAAAGTAGGCATTCCTAGCTTCTAGATGTTTAAGGTTAAGGGAACAAATGAATAATGTTTACTAAACAGACTCAGATCTCCATATATCCCAATATCTGGAGAACAAAGACATTCCTAATTTTGCTTTAAAGATAATAATATTGATTCTTTCAAAATACAGTAATTAAGAAAATTAATCCTTCATCACAAACCCTTGTAGCAGAGCACATCTTTCCATGATCTTTTTATCCTATATAAACAAGCATTGTACCTAGGATGGAGGCATTCCTCCTCTTGCTTTCGGGAACTATGGGATCTATGGAGTAGCTGTACTTTCACTACTTTACTTTCTTAATAAACTTGCCTTTACTTTGCACTGCGGACTCACCCTGAATTTTTTCTCGCATGAGATCCAAGAACCCTCTCTTGGGATCTGGGTAGGGACTCCTTTCCTGTAATGGTAGTTGTTGTAATACCTAGTTGTGGTAGTAGTTAGTATTATTCAAGGAATATTTCAGCTCTTAACCTGAGAAATAATACATAGTTGATTTACACATTCTGGCCACTTGATAGGTGAGTGGGTGTGAGAAACACTGATGTTAGTTCTGGTTGTCTGTCATCTCTAAGTCAAACATTTATTTTCTAGAATGACATCTTTTAGTTCTCTGTTTTACCCTGGTACATAAAACTGCCATCCCCAGTGTCTCCTTCATCAGTCTTGAGTTGTAAATGACTATGATAAGCAGGAACCCCCTAACGATCTGAAAATCTGTGATAGATATGCAGATTCAATATGTATTGTTTAAAACTACTGATGTTCTAGGGTTATCTATTAGCATAACACAAACCAGACCGATACACCTATGCAGTTGTTCCTCAGTGATAAACTATTTGCATTTTTCACATCGTCTTTAATTATTAATATGTTTTTATAATGAAAATTATGAGGGTAATCAGATATTTATTTTCTGTTATAACTTATAGCTACCAATTGTCATTTAAGGTATTTTTCTTCTCTGGTAGTGCTCTACTATGTTGTTGCTAATTCAATTCTCCAAATTAAGTATTTCATTGCAGCCAACTTATTTGATGGAAATCAGTTCCCTGCTTTATTCAAATGAACAAACAGAAAGTTATAAAGAGGCATTTTTATATTTTCTAATTGATGAACCCCAAAGGAAGCATCAAAATATTTTCTGGAATTCAACAATTTCGGTTATTAATGTGTTTATGTATGTTGTCAATTAGTTGATACTGTTTACCAAAATGTAAATGTTTTCAGTTCATCCATTGTCATTTAATAACACAAATCCAATGAATGCTAATGCCCAGTATTGCTAATGCCCAGTATCGAAATTATGAGTTAGACTGACAAACGGATTCCTTCTCTCATTCTTTATTCAACTTCAATCATATGGCAATAATTATCCCCAAAGCCATATTTCTCTAATTTTTATTTAAATGTTGTTTCAATGAAAGGATACTTGCATTTGAATCATTTATGCATACTATTCAAATTAAGTCATTTTCAACCCAAGTGATTACATTCCTTTACAGCATCAGTGGCAAATTACACTTGGTAGGGAAATAACACAAAAAATGTCAGAAATGAGTCAAGCATTTTATAAAATATTGAAAGGAGAATACCACTAATCTATTTATTTACTCTGAATTCAATGAAGAAATCAAATTATGGTTACTTTGAGAAATAAATTTGAAACCATCCATAGTTTCATTCACAGTTTCCTACTTTTGACTCATAATAGTCAATTAAATAATTATATTTTAATTTATATAGATAAATTTTTTATTAGAAAATTGTATATGATCAACAATAAAAAGGCATTTAAAATGAAATTTCAATGAATGTAAACAATGTGCTTTGAATAAATCAATAGAATAACCTGGCAAAAGAGAAAGAAAATCTTTGTATGCATAGATATCCAAATATAGTATGTACAAGTATTTGAAAGAAGGATGAAAGTACATATGAAAACAAATAAAGGAACAAAAGACATGGGAGACTCCTTGAAGGTGGATGGAGGTAAGAGGGTGAACATCAAAAAAGTGCCTGTTGGGTACTATGCTAATTACTTGGGTGGCAAAATAATTTGGACACCAAATCCCTGTGATATGTAATTTACCTATATAACAAATCTGCACATATACCACTGAATGCAAAATAAAAGCTTAAAAAATCATATAACTAGGTACTATTATTATACCAATTTTACAGATGAAGAAATTAAACTTGTTTGGGGCAACAGTGCTAACACTGAAACCAGCATTTCAACCCATATAGACAGACTCTAAAGCCCAAAAGAGAAAGAAAATCTTCAAGAATAAATATATTAATTGATATTTCAATACAGTATATACAAAGATTAACAAGAAGAGTGAGAGTACATATGGGCACAAATAAGGGAAAAATAGACAAGTAAAAAGACTTAAAATTAGAGGGCGACTGCTCCCAATATTTTATTATTACAATCAATGCTGTAATGACCATCTAAGCGTAGATAGCTCTCTATCCTGCTGAAGTATCTGCTTAAGTCATTCCTAAATACAGAATAATTGAGTCAAGAAATATGCAAGATTTTATGGCTTTTTCTACATATTAAATTACTCTTCTGGGTTGTTGCACCAGAAGGCCATCAGCAAAGACTGAGAGCATATCTGATTTATTTTGTCTTCAAAAAGGTTAATGTTTTTTAAGTAAAAATGTGTTTAGTTTGTAGGGCAAAAGAAGAGAGAATAAAATAATTGTATTCATAATTATAGAAAATATGTCAAATAAAATACCTATATTAAGAAACTACCTACTACACATTCTGATAAAATATCTTGCATAGTAAATAAATATGGAGCTTAGAAAAAGAAAATGTTAAAATTATTTTTCTCTAAAAATAATTTGTAACCTTTTCTGCATTAAGTTTCAAAGCAATTGATATTTACAAAATGTTTCAAGAATACATTCCTGGAATTTTTTTCAGCATTATATAACAATATGACACCAGCATGCTCATTCTTTTACTTTCTATGATTTTCAAAATGAAAGTTATAATGTAATGTTAACTAATTTCCTGATGGTAGCCATCAATAAAAATTAGCATTAGGTCTCTGGGAAGCTGATGCTACTTATTTTGGAAATCAGTGTAAAGGTATTTGGGGAATTTCTAATATAAGTTGAAGGTGTATTTTCTATACATCTTATTTGAGCCACAAAATGAGCCAAAATTTAAATGAAGGGTAAATAATACAGTAGAACGAAGTATACATCACTCAGTAAACTGTAGAGTTTAAAAATTATTCAGAGGAATACATTATTTGGTATCTGAAAGAATAGCTTTAGTTTCATAATTTTAAGTGCCAAAAAGGAAGAAAATAGAAGTCTACATTTTATTTTATTATATCATAAAATAACATTCTATTCTTCAAACTTGCTATATATGTTTTGTAATTCCCTTATGTCAACTATTAAAGGGCTGTCTAAACAGATAACATGTGTGACAGAGATTGGGTGATTTCTCACAAACCCCGCTATTTTGTCATTGGTATCTGGAAACAGTACTTCAAAAAATTGCAGTCCTCTTGTGGTTTGTTGCTTGCTATGTGATTTGGCCAAAGGACTGTGGGTAGAAGAGATTTACATACATTGACTTGGCTGTAATACATTCTTTACTCTCTGTAATAGGCTATCATTGCCAAATGTATTCAGGAGATCCAATGAAGAATTCTGCATCAGCCCTAGGGATGTTGAAGCCACAAGCTGCAGGTAGCTTGAATTCCTGGATCCTTCTTATAGGAGAGCATCACTTTAAACCTACTTTATCCCTACTATGATGAAAGGGAGAAATAAGTTTTTATTATTTTAATCCACTAAGATATTTTGACTGCTCTTCACAGCAGACAGAAATTAATTATTTTGACTAATAAAATATAAATCCATATTAGGAAGCTTTTATGGTTACATCACAATGTTCAAAATAAAAATGCCAGATATTTAATAATGGTATTGGGCTTAATCTATTCTATTTTGATTGATCGCTGATAGGAAAATCTGTATTATTTTACATGAGTTTTGTTTCTTAGATTTTACATGCTTACAGCAGCACCTAAAAGCATTAAATATACATTTTAGACAGTTGTAAAGCACATTGCTAATTATATATAATATAAATAGAAGTAGAAAATATAATGACTATACCTTTAATATTTTGACTTATGTATACTACATTCTTGGCATGCACTTGCCTGTATAAAATGAAGCTTAATAACACAAGAATGTAACCATCATTAATACAATTCAGAAACCCATACAGAGTGATTAAAGTTACTCAAATTGCCCTTGATCATATTTCTGACCACTTATCATAACTGTCTTTATACTGTCATTAGCTGAGCTTCCCTTTTATAGTTTTCTATGTCCTTGTCAATTAATTACTTCAGAACCAGATCAATGAGAATCTATTAGAAAGAATTAAGATCAAACTCAGCCCAAATACCCTTTTCAATGTAGAACTGTCCTCTTTGACATTAGTATGGAACAATTAATATACATTTGTGTTCACCACTGTCCCCAAATTCCCTTATTGGGCACAATAATTACAAAGATTCAGGATTATTTGCACAATTCAACATAGCCTCCAGAGGAAGATATATGCTATTATGACATCTGAAACTCTACTAGTTCAATGAATTCCTCAGAAAGATGGTAAGTTTTTTGTGGTTGATATGCCTGAAGAAAATGTTCTCCACAATGGGAAAGAAATAATTAAAACTGGCAGTGTTTCCTTTTCCAAGCTATCAAAGTGAAAGGCTAGAAATTGCAGAACAGTGAATATGTGCTGCTCAAACATCTATTGAAATGGTATTTAGAATTAGTACTGTAGCCAATATGTTTAATTCTAAATTTCAATGTAATAATTATTGGCTGAGAACATGAGAGCAGATAGACCATAGAGGTTGTGCTGTCACTGTGCTAAACTTGTTTATAGTCTATTAAGTCCATTATACTCCACAAATAAGGGAAATATAAGTAAAATGTGTAAATATTATGAAAGATGTTCGAATCTGTATTGTACCAATAAAAGAATGTCAATAACTCATATGTTTTCCATTCAGAGTTATTTAGGTTTTTTTGAAAATACTTTCTTATAGGCTCACTTTAGAAACATTGTGTGCGTTAGGTAAGTCTACTAGTAAAACAACAATCAAATTTTCCACATTAGAGGACAAAGTTATGGCAAGACATCTATAATCCATTCACACTGGCTAAGTCAAAGCATGGAATAGTTCAGGAAGCTGCTAAGTATACTGTGCTTTGAAAAAGTCAAATAATTGATTGGCTAACAAATTTTCAAAATTTTTCTCAAAAACATGGTTTATGCCACTGTATATGCAGTTTAAAACATGTTAAAAGTTGTACTAAAGTACCAAGATTTTATTTGAAACAAAATAACCGTTTAATACTCCTTCCTCAAGTTCATGAAAGCTGTTTTTAACTTAAGAGTGGAGAGCAACATAGCAAACTAGATGATTTCCTAGAAATCTATAACTTTCTACCATCACTGGAGGATGTTTAACAGGATTATAATTGAATAACAGATTTCATTATAGTTTACACATCTTAGATTATGATGACTGTTGTCAAAGTTTCTAAGATTTACTATTTCTCTTTTAAAATATGACATAGTAAAAGTTTCATTCAGTAAAACAGTTTATCTCCTTTTTCTAATAATTGTAGAACGTGAAAATAGTTTTGACAATAAAATGTTTGTATTATTCTACTTTTAAGAGTATTTTAGTCAATTTATTAACTTGGAAACTCAGACATTATTTACATCTATTTTCTTTTTGGTCATACAGATTTTTTTAAAAATGCCATAAAGCTGATATTAGTATTATTTACTCAAAAAGATCTATAGTTTTGGGTGTAGTAGATAGGATGATAATTAGGCTCACAGGCTGAGATTATTTTACTTATGTTGAAATTGAGGTATAATCTCATATGGAATCTATGATATTGAGAAGGCTATTTAACCTTATTACATATAAGCTTTCTCATTTATAAAATGAAGACTAAGATAATAACAATTTGAATTGTGTGGGATAGATGAGATAATATATGTAAAGCATTGAGCCCAATACCTGGCAATAAGGTGATTGGCAATTACTAAACATTACTAAAGAAGTAGTACTAGGTATCGGGGAAAACCCCACCCTTGATATTTAACCGTGGGTTCTTTTCTATTTCCCTAAGGGTCTCGATCGGTTTGAGAAATAAAGGGAAAGAGTACAAAAGAGAGAAATTTTAAAACTGGGTGTCCGGGGGAGACATCACATGTCAGCAGGTTCTGTGATGCTCTCCGAGTGGTAAAATCAGCAAGTTTTTATTAGTGATTCTCAAAAGGGGAGGGAGTGCATGAATAGGGTGTGGGTCACAGAGATCACATACTTAACAAGATAATAAAATATTGCAAAGCAAGTGGAAGCAGGGTGAGATCACAGGACCTCAGGATGGGGCAAAATTAAAATTGCTAATGAAGTTTTGTGCACGCATTGTGATTGATAACAACTTAACAGGAGACAGGGTTTGAGAGCAGACAACCTGTCTGACCAAAATGCATTAGGCAGGAATTTCTTCATCCTAATAAGCCTTGGGGCATTACAGGAGACCAGGGCTTATTTCATCCCTCATTTTTGACCGTAAAAGACGACTGCCCCCTGGGGGCCATTTATAGACCTACCCTCAGGGCACATTCTCTTTCTTAGGGATGTTCCTTGCTGAGAAAAAGAATTCAGCAATATTTCTCCTATTTGCCTTCAAAACAAGAGAAATGTGGCTCTGTTCCGTCCAGCTCACCGGCAGTCAGAGTCCAAAGTCTTATCTCCCTTGTCCCCTGAAGATTGCTGTTATCCTGTTCTTTTTTCAAGGTGCCCAGATTTCATATTGTTCAAACACACAAGCTCTACAATTTGTGCAGTTAACACAATAATCACAGGGTCCTGAGGTGACATACATCCTCCTCAACTTACGAAGATGATGAAATTAACAGATTAAAGTAAAGACAGGCATAGGAAATCACAAGGGTATTGATTGGGGAAGTGATAAGTGTCCATGAAATCTTCACAATTTATCTTCAGAGATTGCATTAAAGACAGATGTAAGACATTATAAAAGTATTAATTTGGGAAACTAATAAATGTCCATGAAATCTTCACAATTTATGTTTTTCTGCCATGGCTTCAGCCGGTCCCTCCATTAGGGGTCCCTGACTTCCCACAACAACTGGGAATAATATGGTTGGTATTTTATGGAAGATAATTTATTTTAAGGTACATAAGTGTCATTTTTTTTTTTAGAAAAAGTAGTATTTTATGACAAACTAAAATGCCATCTTTAATCCCCCTATTAAAAGAATTAGATAAAAACTTTCAATTAACATCATTATAAGAATGAACGTCTAAGTATAGTAAATAAATATAAAACCCTATTATATAAAATTGGGAATAGATGGCTCATATCTTATGCTTAGTCTTTCCTTGATTCCATATCATGTTCTCAGAATAGCTTCTTTTTCTGTCATAATTTTATTTTGTTTTCGTATTCAGTGGTGGTTGTGGGCATAAAAAGTCTTATCTATTCCAAAACATTATCCTTTATGCAGCTTGTATATTTTGGAACATTTAGTTAATCCAAACATGACTTAATCCATTGATAACTGATGTAGTAATAGTTACCAGTAATTACATACCATAAAGTTGACAGTATTCATAACTTGCAGTATCAACACCTTTTTTTTTTTTTTTTTTTTTTTTTTTTTTTGCATCATTGGTTTGACTTTAGCAGAAGATCACACTTTGAGATTGGGAAGCATAAGTAAAACTACGTAAAATTTTTCCACATCAGTTTTGAACCAAAGAAGAGATTTAGAGAGATGATAAGTAAAATATCAGCAATACTACTAAGAAAGAAATTTAGAGAATGTGATGTAGAAGTGTCAAAATAGACTTGTAAATATAAGCAACCTCCCAAATACCTTGAACACACTTTTTCCAGAGAAGCCTGCCTACCATTTAGAAGTTAAATACTACCCCAGTAAGCCTCCCCATAATAAGAAGCGTGTTCTTGGATGCATCCTTACTGTAGGCACAAGACCAAAGCAAGAAATTCCTGTAGGCAGAAAGAGACAAAAGTAGCTGCACCACCCACTCACTTTCTAGAAACTGAGAAAGGCTGAAAAAGCCCAGGTAGCATATTCTTGGGACATGCTTCTTAAGGAAAGAGAAGGAGAAGGACTTGGTATTTTCTCTACTTTCTTATAGCTATCATATGAGGTCATTAACCTTGTTACCAAGATTATAGTACTCAAAGCATTATTTTTCTTCCTTTTCTAGTGGGTTTGTACAAGATGTGATCTAAATACGTACATACATACAATATTAGCTTAAAATATAGAAAAAACAACAATCACAAAGAAATGTTGTAAATTGAACTAGATGAAAATTAATAAATTCTTATAATTTGCCCAATCCATGAGCAGCATGGAAAAAACTAAACTGTGTTGACTCTTTCTCAACTGTAAAACATTTCCATGTGAATAATCCCCATGACCTAAAAATAAATAGGACTATTTTAGTTATATTTGCATATATTTTGCTTATATATTAAGTATACATTTCACATATATATTACAAAACTTAAATTGTGAATGGCTTCTAATCATGTCTGCATTGAAATTTATGCTTCTTAACCTGACACTGGAGCCATAAGATTGGACTGTTTCAACTCACCATGTTTTTAACCAAAGATATTCTCTGTACCTTTTCACTTTACCTAATAATCTCTCTTCCCTGTTGTATGCTTGGATTGAGTCATCTTGATTTTCAGATAGTGAGTAAAATGTCACTTTCTCTGAGAAGCCAATTTTCACAGCCCAACCTAAAGCAGTTCCCTAGTGCTATAATCTCTTAATTAACCAGTGTTTTAAAATATTTGCTTTTCCTAGTAAACTTAAGCCCATGAGGGTTTTGTTTAGCTCTGATTGCCTAATGTCTACAGTATATGAAAAGCAGTAGCCACTCCAGAACCAACTTGTAAAGTATAAATCTTGATCTTGTAAAGTATAAATCTGATCACAATCACATCCCTTCCTTAAAACCGTCCCATTATTTTCTGTTGTACTAATAAAAGATAAAAATACTCATTATGATATACAAAGGTCTACATGACAGGTTCCAGGTCAAACCATATTTCCTTGTATTTTTTTCTCTGTCACTAGGTTAGAGTCACACAAAAATTATTTTATTTCTTCCTTACTTGAAAAATACAAAATCAAACATATTTATGGTATATGTGAAGTTTGGATATATGTATACATTGTGAAATGATCAAATCAAGCTAATTAACATATCCATCACCTCACATGCTTATTTTTTGTGATGAGATTATTTAAAATCTACTCAGCAATTTTTACATTTACATTATTATTATTATAGTCACCATGCTGTATAATAGATTTCCAGAACTTATTTCTTTTATTTTTCTTGTCTAATTGAAACTTTGTGCCCTTAAGCCAACATCTCTCCACTTACCAACCCTGTCTCACTGCCCCCTTGAGTACAACCACCAGTGTACTCTCTGGTTCTATGATTTCCATTATCTTTAGATTCCACATATAAGAGATCATGCAGTATTTGTATTCCTATGCCTATCTTATCTCATTAAGCATAATATCCTCCAGACTCATCCATGATGTTGGAAATAAGATTTCCTTCTTTTTTAAAATCTCAGTAGTATTCTATTGTGTATATATACCACATTATTTTTATTTATTCATTTGTTGATGAGCATTTAGGTTGTTTCCATATCTTGATTATTGTGAATAATGCTGAAATGAACATGAGAGACAGATATCTCCTCAACATACTGATTTCATTTACTTTGAATATATACACATTAGTGGGATTGCTTCATGATGTGGTAGTTAATTTTCTGAGGAACCTCCATATTGATTTCTATCGTGGCTGTACTACTTTACACTCCCATTGACAGTGTACGTAGGATCTCTCCACATCCATGCCAACACTCATCTTCTATCAGCTATTATTATGAGTGTGAAATTATATCACCTTGTGATTTTAATATGCATTTCCCTGATGACTGATGATATTGAGCATCTCTTCATATATCTATTGGCCTTTTGTATGTTTTCATTTGGGAAATGTCTATTCAGGTGCTTTGTCCTTGTTTTCCTGAGATTGTGTATTTTGTTGTTGTTGTTGTTGAGTTGTTTTATTTTCTTGTATATTTTGGATGGTAACTCCTCATTAGACATATGGTTTACAAATATTTTTCTGCCATTCTTCAAGTTGTCTCTTTATTCTATTGATTGTCTCCTTTGCTGTAGAGCAGCTTGTTAGTTTGCTAGAATCATAGTTGTCTATTTTTGCTTTTGTTGCCTGTGTCTTTGAGGTATTATCCAAAAAATCATTGCCCAAACCATTGTCAAGTAGGTTTCTTCTTGTTTTTGACTAGTAGTTTTGCAGTTTCACGTCTTATGTTTAATTCTTTAATCCATTTTGAGTTGACTTTTGTGTATGAGATGAGGTACACTTTCAGTCTTTTGCCTGTGGATATTCAGTTAAAATTTCTTTATTCCTAATCACAACTAGCTTATTTCTGCTTCAACACCTTCACACATGTTATATCCTATTCCTGAACCCAAATCTCCTATTTTTCAACCATTTAACATTAATAATCCTTGAAGTCTCTGCATGAGTTTTGCTTCCCATGTAAAGACTTCTTGATGCTCCTGTGAAAAATAAAGTGTGTCATCTGTTCTATTGTCATTGGTGGTTATAAGTATAATTGGTTCAACATACCTTTTTCCCACAAGACTATAAACTCCCTGAACGTCGGCATGGCTCATCACATACAGTACTGTGCCAGAAACACAGTAGGAAATAATTATTTTTTAGTAAAGTAATAAATTATTTTTTAAAATGTGGTATTGAATGAGACTTTTAAAAATTGATGAATGATTTATTTATTCAATAAATATTTATGTAATACCATTTGAAAGCACTGTTTTATAGTCAGGGAATGCAACAAGGAAAAAAATAGACAAAAGCCCTGCCCTTGGAAAGCTTTTATTCAGATAAGGATAATAGTTCATAAATAGAATAAATGATGTAATATGCCATATGTTCAAAGATGATAATAAGTTCTAAGAGGAATAAATATGTAAAGAAGGTGATGGATGTTGAGTAGTGTTCTCCATGGGTTGGAAAAAGTGTAGGTGTTTCTAATGGACATACGAATATACATAACTGGAAGGTGTTAGGCACTTTCTCCTTTCCCTGAACTAAATATTTCTTCCTCTTAATTTGTTGAGGACACTGTGAGACTTTGCTGAGCCTCATTAGAGACTATATCAGATAATCTCCTGATATTAATGAATATTTATAATTTTCTTTTTATTTTAGCCTGAAGGACTTTACAATGAGAAGTGAGACACCCCTGAAATGTAACTTAAGCCTTCATGCAATACATACCTCTGAAGCAGGTGCAATAGTGATTTAGGGTAACTTTACTAAACTTCTATGGTCGTTTTTCCTAGTTTTGCAGTTTTTAGAGGTGCATGGAAAACAATAGACTCCTCATGTTACACAGTTGATTTGATTTGCCAAGCTATACCCGGAAGAAGATACAATGTGAGGAGAAAAATAATTAGTTTAAGAATCAGAAAACCCATGTACAAATTTTAGTTACTCCACATTTTGCAAGGTGTCTTTTTCTCTGAGCCATGATTTCTCTTGTTGTGTGATTGCACTAATAATTCTTTGCCTGTCTCATATCCTGGCTATTGTAAGACTCCAAAGAGATCATTTGTTTTAAACTCATTACCCAATTTTAAAGAAGTAAACAAATATAAGGTGATACTTATCATTAAGTTTAAGGGCACATAACTAAATTCTATTCAGGGAAAATAGGTAATATAAACTTTCTAGTTATTAATTCATGGCTACATACGTAAAAAACAAAACAACAATAAAAAAGTTTCTCTGAAGATTTATTTATCCTATTTTCAGTTGTTAGGATTATTGACTTAAATTGTACATATGTATATCTCTTTTAATCTTGTATTAGCATTCATTTTAAATTGCAAATATATGTCTATCACTTCCATTAAATTCAGACAAGCTTGAAGATAAAAATGATTTCATGTTTTTAATCCTCCATATACATTTTTATGTAACTTTTAAATAAGGATATAATGAACTTTAACATAATATTTTGTATTAAATTTGGTGAATGCCAAATATCTTCAAATTTCCCCTAGGAAACAATAAAATAAGCATGAGTTTTTCATTTTTAGGGATATTTCAGTGTTTACCAGATTTAAGTTTTTCTTTGAAGCTGTCCAATTATTATGCAATATATATCTTATTTTTAAAATTATTATTATGATATGAAGAAGCTACATATTGGAGCATAGAGAACATCTTTGAAGATTTATTGAAACACCAATATTTTATTATCTCAAATTTTGAAATTCAGTTTTCAGGCAGATTCATGTTGTTTAATCAATATCTCATTGCCATTGTATGTTTCAAGAATCTGTGACTTTTCAGGCTTATTCACTTGATTCTGAAATCATAACCTCTACTCTGAAACCATGAAAACTACTGAGTTTCTATAATCCTGTCTTCTTGATCTGCTTTTATAAAACTCTGTTAAACGTAGAGTGTGAACACACATTGGTTGCTATAGATGTGATTTATAACTTTTTGATGTCTTTTTACTATATAAGGAAAAAGTAGCACAATATTAGTTTGAAAGAGAATTATTTTATATACTATGTATGTGTATTTTAATTGTAAATTTTCTTCACTTATAAAAATTATGTCATGGATTCCATCTTTTCTCTGGACATTCTATTTGTCTCTGGAGATTCTATTTCCCTATATTAATAGAAAGTTCATATTAAATATTCTAAACTTATCACTATAGTATCAATCCCAACTTCTTTCATTCTCACAAATGGGAAAGGCTAAGTAAATACTTTTCCAGACTGGGTTATTTCTGTTCATATAGAAAGTAATATTTAGTAAAGTCTTGCTCATAGCTATGATATAAAACATTGCTCAAGGCAACTGGTTGGGGTTGGGATGAATACTATCTGATTAATTGCAGTGAAATAAATGGGTCTCATCAACATAATTATTCATTCTTTCTGTGAGAATTGTAGGAAAATTTATAATATGACTTTCTATCTACCATGGGTCCAGTTCACTAACCTCACTAGAATACTTGTGCTCTAATTGTCTGGTGCTCTGGCTCATTCTGTCATGCTGTTTCTTCTAATGCTTACTCCCATTTTTCAACTTGTAAAAATGTTTGTCATGCTTCAACCTGTTAACATAACATAGAGGTCAATTTTCTCAGATGGTAGACAGAGATTGCTTGAGTTTGAATACAAACTCTGCTAATAATTTCCTATGTGCTGTTGAAAAAGTTACATAACCTCTCTATGGCTTACTTTCCTCAGGTGTTTTATCAGTCAGGGTTCACCAAAGTAATAGAACCAATTGGAGATTTTATACACGTATATAAAACTGATTTATGATAAAGTATTGGCTCCTGAGATTATGGAAGCCAAGATGTCTCAAAATCTGCCATCAGAAAGCTGGAGACTCAGGAAAGCCAGCGGTGTAAGGTGAAGGCCTGGAAGCCAGAGAGCTGATGGTGCATGTTCTAGTCCAGATCTGAAGGCCTGAGAACCAAGAGCATTGAAGAAATTCAATTTCCCAACTTACCAGTTAGTCAGAGAGGTGTGGAGTCCTCCCTTTCTCCACTTTCTGGTTCTTGTCATGACCTCAATGGGTTGGCTGCTGTCTACTCACATTGAGGAAGGCAATCCCCTGTATTAGTCTCCAATTCAAATGCTAATCTTTTCTGAAAACACCCTTACAGACATACCAAGAAAAAATGTTGATGAGTTAACTGGGCATTCTGAGATCCAGTTAATTTGACACGTAAAAGTAACTATCACAGATGTTTAAAGGGTTAAGATTAAGACCAATTTTTAAGGTAAGATTAAGTCTTTTTACAATGCCAGAATAAATCCACTCAGGGAATATGAGGCACTTAAAACGTTATTTGATGAAGAATAAGTACCTGCAACTGTTTCCTATCAGTTAAAATTGTTGACTGTTTTAGCCTTCCTTTCCTTTAACTTTTCATTTAAGTCTTAGTTCAAATGTTATATTTTCTGTTAAGCATTTTACATTTTCTAGATGAATCATTGCTTTTGTCATCTTATTTTCATAACATTAATGCTGTGCCCTTATGACACGTACTATGATGGGTCAGAGTAAGTTGTATATACTTTTTTGATTTCCACTACCTTGTGAGTTCATTAAGAAAATGAAGTAATTCATTTCCATTTTCTTGTGGTTGCTATTTAAAACTTTTCAGATTACTTGAAAATATTTCCATGTAAACACATGTGAATCTTTATGAAGATGAGCAAAATTTCAGATGCATCATTGATCTGTGTGCTTTTAAACTACAACTTATAAGCCAATTTTGAAAAAAAAAAATACTTTGCACTTAAAAGTGCATACATATTACTTTGTATAAAAGGTAATGTGAAGTTCAATATTTTAATAAAATCCATCTAAAACTTTGCTTTTTAAAATTTAAGTATTTTCCCTTCATCCCTGAGAAGATTTGCAATTGGAAAATATAACTAATTTTCCTCAACAAAGGAACTGAAAATTGAACTCTTTGTCCTCAAACAACCAAAAATCTTTATTATTTTGATGAAACATAGTAAGAACCAAGCCTTTATTTTCCTGTTCTCCTGTGGAAACTTTTTTCCCTCGTATTCCTGCACTAAAAATAAGTTAATAGGACATAGGGATAAAACTAAATTAGATATATATTATAAAAAGCATATTCAGGCTAATTAAAGAATGCCTTCTCCTGTAAAAAATTTGTGAAATCTACTGATGAAATTTACCTAGATATGAGAAACATTATAAAATATATATTTTGTGTCATTGATATGTTTGCAAAAAATTGTAAAACCAACAAGGCCAAAAATAAGCAAACAAACGATATAATAATAACAACAACAACAAAAGGAAGCATGAAATCAAAGTCAGGGCTGCACTGGAATCATATCAATTCTAGTGTTAGGTTTGATGGTAGTAGACTTTTGCTTCTGCAGGGGTTAAAAATAAATATCTTTCTTTCGCGTGTCTGAGTTCATGGCTGAGTCCCCTAAAACAAAAGACAGACTTACAAAAGAAAAGTGTAAAAATTTGAGTTTTATATGGCATAGGAGCTTTCAGAAGTCAAGACCCAAAGAAAAAGGGAAACCTGTTGATATTTATGCTATGTTTGATGATGTAATATGTGTGGAACAATATGATTGGACAAAGGGGCATAATCTAATAAACTGAGTTTAGCAAGAGCTTAGCAAGGTCTATATGTTCAGATTATTGTTTGTGCCTTAAGAGCTAAGAAAATTCCTTTCCTCTGGGTGTAGGGTGGACACCTCTAAAATGAGGGTCTAATGATCAGCAGAAAAGTAGAAACTATATAAAAAAAAAAATTGCTGGCATCAGACGGAAATGTTTACTCAACCAACTTAGTGGAAAGCAGAACTGGAAACACCTAACTAAAATTAAAACATTCAAATGAATTGCACTCTCAATTAAACTAAGGGGAAAGATCCTACTTATGGAAACAGTGATTGTAAAAGAAAAATCTCCAATTCCATGCCAACATTAGGAAAAAAAAAAAAAACCACACACAACAACATAATTATCATCGTCTTTGTACAATTGAACTACAGACCTAAGAACGTTTGAGTATAGTATTTGAATTTACAGATTTGAATGTGTAGTTAAAAACTATAATGATTTAAAAAAGGTTCACCGATTTGTATTCCCTTATTCTCTTAAAAACAAACAGTTCTTTTCTAGGGTAATGGGTTCATAATATTCAAGATGATTTTGAAAGTAACATCTCATCAAATAGCAAAGCTTATTATAAAAGTATATTGTGTGAGAGATTTTTATTTTTGCAATGCTATATAAAACTATGAATAGAATCAAGTAGAGATAAAAATAATATAATACATACATTTACTTGGATTCATGATGTATTATAGAGATATAAATGCAAATCAATGGGTAATTGATGAATTAATAAATATTATGTGACAGTGGAATATTAATGGGAAAATGTGAACTTCAGCTCATGCCAATTAAATAAATCAGGTCCTAATATAAAATTAAATATATCATTTTCTGAAGAAAATATAGAAGAACATTATTATCGCCTTAGAAATAGTATAATTAATATGTTAATGAAAATAGAGAATATAATTAAAACTGTAGGATAGAAAAAGGTTTTAAACAAGATACATTATAAAAATTATAGATTAAATAATTTGTCTTTTAACCACATAAAAAGTATGTAAATAACAAATTTCGTGATCATACAAATGGTACAAATGTATATTTGTACATTTGATTATGTACAAGTGGTACTCGAAGTTTAAAAATTATATGAAAGGTACTGAAAATTAAAAAGGAAATGAGAAGATATTGCTGATACATATAAACAATAAAATATTGTATAAAATATAAATTAAAACATGCATATTAAAAATTAAAACACAAGACAGGATAACTTTAGCTTAATTATGTAGCTCAAGTGTTATAAACATGCATTACACAGAAGTGAAGATATGACATTTGTCATAAAACTTTATATGACATTATTATTATCTTCAGTTCTCTTGCTGTTTTCACCACATCTGTAGTTACTTCCTCCACTGAAGTCTTGACTCCTCAAAGTCATTCCATGAGAGTTGAAATCAACTTCTTCTAAACTCCTGTGAATGTTTTTATGTCAGTCTCCTCCCAGGAGTCACACATCTTCTTAATGGTTTCTAGAGTAGGAATTCTTTCAAGAGATTTTCAATTTACTTTGCCAAGATTCATCAGAGGAATCACTCTGTGGAAACTATAGAAAAGGTTTTTTTGTTTGTTTGTTTGTTTTTGTTTGTTTTTTTTTAAGACATGAAAGTCAGAATTACTCTTTGATCCATGATTTGCAGAATGGATGTCATGCTAGCAGGCATGAAAATATTAATCTTATTGTACATCACCATAAGAGTCGTTAGGTGACAAAGTGCATTGTCAACTAGAGGTAATATTTTGGGAAAAAAAAAAACAAAAAAACTTTCCCTTTGTATTTACAACTTGGCTGTTTGTCACAATGGGCCTAGCTTCTGCTGTGTTGGCTTTTGACGTGTGTTCTTCACAAAACATAATCATTTCTGGCTTTTGACTTAAAGCGAGAGATGTATGACTCCTGACTCTTCCTTTTACTTGAGCACTTATGGGTCATTTTAGGGTTATTAATTAGCCTAATTTCGGTATGGTGTCTCAGGGAATAGAGAGACCTTAGTTGTAGGAGATCAGTCAGGGTGGTGGGAAAAATTATAGGAAAGATTCTTGGAAAGCTGAGAGGTTTTGCAAAAGCTTAGGGAGAGGATTAAGCTGAAGGCAGCTGATTCTCTTATGCAGAGTCTGAGAGCAAAGAGTAGATAACAAGAGAATGTAAATAAACTTATCTAGATAAATCTATTTACTTCTGTCTCTAGAAACCAACCTTTGATCATTTGCTGCAGGACTGCTCTCTACTCGGGGGTTGATAATGTTAATTGCCTACAAATTGTGTTTGCTCCAAGCCTTTGTCATTAAATCTGTACTAAATAAATGTGAGCGTCTGCAGCAGCAGCAGACACTCTCATTGACAGTGTTAAGCAGTGAGGTCCCCTAGCCAGACTGTCAGGCAAAATACCTGTGTCAGCATACTTCTTTCATCCATCCCTCAGGTGGAGTCTGTGAGACAGACTCGGCAGCAGGTGGTGCCCTGCGTGAGGAACACTGCAACAGATTGCAATGGAACCCTTGAAAATGAAGGTGAAGAGACTGCACAGTCAGTAAGTCATTGGTGCCTGCAGGGGATTTCCAAGTTTGAGGGACTTTTTCAGGCTAGGGTTACATCATGGGACAACAGTTATCAGCTCAACAGCAACAGTATATAAAAGTATTGAAACAGCTGCTTAAAGCTAGTGGAACCTTAGTCTCACAAGCTCAATTAAGGGACTTAATGCAAACTATTGTTTCCCATAACCCATGGTTCTCAGAAGAAGGCACGCTAGATGTAGAGCTCTAGGAACAAGTGGGGAGAAATCTTAAACAATATCATGCACAAGGGCAACGGCTCCCAGGAACATCTCTAATGTTATGGGCCTTAGTTAGGGCTGCTTTGGTCTTACTCTACACAGAAGAGACTAAAAAGGGAAGGGAGGATGAACCATCACCTAATTTACTTCCTTCTCCTTCAGCCCCACCATTCTCATGCAAAAATATCAAAGAAGAAACAGAGGTTTTGTCTCTGTTTGAGCCCCCTCCTGCAATAAATTGGAAAAAAGAGAAGAGATATGTCACAGCTATGGGGCCCTGTCTTAGGCAAGTGGCATTAGAAGGGGAGCTCTTGGCCTGCTCAGTAATGCAAGATCGACAAGTCAATAAGGTGTATGAACCCATTTCTTTTGATGCTTGAAAAGAGATACAAAAAAGCATTAGAGAAAACGCAGCCACTAGTCCATTTACGAAAGGATTAATTTAAGCCATAGCAGACAACTTCCATAAGCGCACATGGGACTCGTCAGTGCTAGCTAAAACAACCTTAGAGTCCAACTAATACCTCCTCTGGAAGGCAGAATATGATGAGTTATGTGAACAAGAAGCCAACCAGAATCAAGTGGCCGGGCAAGACATAACAGCTGCTATGCTCTAGGGGAGGGGTCCCTATGTCAGTGTACAACAACAATTAAGTTTTGTTCCCCAAGCCTATGTACAAGTGTCTTTGTGCACTCTCAGGGCTTGGGACCAAATTCCCCAAAGCAAAGTTCAACAGGGATCTTTTATAAATGTTCGACAAGAGCCTCAGGGAACCATTTGTTGAATTGATCAAATGGTTAGCCCAGGCAATTAAGAAGCAAATTAGTCATGCCTAGGCTGCTGATATCTTATTGTTGCAACTGGCTTATGAAAATGCTAACATTGACTGCCAGCAAGCAATGCAGGCAATCAGAGGAAAGGCAGTCACACTCTGGGAACTTATACAAGCATGTCAACTGGTGGGCACTGAAACACACAAAGCCAAAATATTGGCTATGGGATTAAAGCCTCCTAAGGTGAAAAGAGAGGGAAACCCAAATTGTTTTCTATTCAGAGAGTCAGGTCATATGAACAGGGAGTGCTCCAATAGTAGAGACCAAGGTAACTCAGGAAAAGAACCACCTTCTATAGGCCCCGCTGTAAAAAGGGGAAACATTGGGCAAATCAATGCAGGTCCAAATTTGATTAAAATGGCAACCCCCTAAGTAATCAGGTGGGAAACTTCATGAGGGGCCGGCCACGGGCCCTGCTTCAAACTGGGGCAATGTCAGTGGCTTTCCTCAGTCAGATGGAAAGCTCAGAGTCCTCTCTCTTAGAGCAGCCACCTCTGGGAGTGCAGGACTGGACTTGCTCTGCTATAACAAATTAGTGCTAAAAGAAGAAGACCCTAAAAAGGTTGCAACTGGGATCTGGGGCCCACTGCCTCTGGGAACAGTGGGATTAGTCCTAGGGCAATCAATCCTATCCAGTTAAGGAATCAGTGTGATCACCAGGGTAATCAACAGGGAGATAATTTTTATGATGAAATTCTGCATACTCTTCCACCTGGATCAAAGATAGTTTAGTTGCTACTTTTACCATACTGGGTCCCCAATGCCCAGGGAAAGGAAAAGGGAAAGGGAAGCTTTGGAAGCATGGGAGCCACAGGAGCATATTGGAGCCAATTAATCACTTATCAAAGACCCATGATTACCTTAAAAATTTGAAATAAAATTTTTACTTGCTTATTGGACACAGTGGTGGATATTACAATCATTAGTGATCAAGACTGGCCAGAAACTTGGCCTTGGATCACTCAGAAATAAAAAAAAAAAAATTATTGGCATCAGGGAAGTGCACACAGCCAAGCAGGGCACACATCTCCTAACATGTTGGGATTCGGAGGGAAGAAAAGCAGTTATACAACCTCTAATTATGCCTATGCCTGTTAATCTTTGGGGACAGGACCTATTAGCTCAATGGGAGATCACTCTGCAGACCCCTTTCTAATAGCCACTGTTATTATTCCTCCCCTATCCTTCATGTGGCTCTCTCAAGATCCAATTTGAGTAGAGCAGTGGTCTTTAAAGGGAGATAAATTACAAAGAGCCCATGAATTAGTTGAGGAGCAACTAAAAGCCAGCCATATAGAACCATCAAACAGCCCTTGGAATTTGCCCATTTCCATCATTCCCAAAAGATCTGGCAAAGGGAGACTTTTGTATGACTTACACACTATTAATGCTAATTTACAACCTATGGGTTGCCTTCAACAGGGTCTCCATTCCCCCACAGTGATTACTCAAGGTTGGCCTATAGTCGTTATTGACTTTGAAAACTGCTTTTATACTATTCCCCTTATAGAACAAGACAGAGAAAAAATTGCATTTACCATACCAGTTATCAATAATGAAAGGCCAATTTCATTGGAAAATACTTCCTCAAGGGATGCTGAACAGTCCTACCATGTGTCAGTATCATGTAAATCAGGCTTTGCTCCCCAGTAGAAAAGAATTTCCTAATTGAAAGATTATTCATTTTATGGATGATATTTTACTAGCAGCCCCAACAGAGCCAGTACTTTTAAGTATATATGCCTCTGTCATAAAGAATATGCAGTTGAGAGGTTTAATCATTGTACCTGAAAAAGTACAAATGTCCTCTCCTTGGAAATTTCTTGGATACATATTAACTTCCCGGTCACTAAGACCTCCAAAGGTTAAATTAATTAAATAGCCACTTACATACCTTAAACGATTATCAGAAATTACTGGGCAATATTAAATGACTTTGCCCCACCTTGGGCATAACTGCTGATAAGTGACAAAACCTGTTTTCAATCCTAAAGGACAATACAGTTCTAGACTCCCTCAGGTATTTAACTCCTGCAACAAAAAGGGAAATTGAGGAAACAGAGCAAGCTATTTCTTAGATGAAACTAGATCACATAGACCCACAATATTCAAATCAATTGTTTGTTTTTCCTACTAAACATTCCCCAACAGGGTTAATATAACAGATAGCCCCAGGGCTGCACTTCCTAGAATGGGTTTTTTGGTCACATACCAGGACTAAAACACTATGTCCCTATATCGAGCTAGTTGGCAAATTCATCTATACAGGCTGCAGACAATGCAATCAGTTGCTAGGTTATTACCCTGATATCATTAAAATTCCTTTGAGTTAAAAGCAATTTGAAGCACTATTGCCCCTACCTCTAGATCTTCAGATAGCACTCTCTGACTGTGCAGATCATATAGCGTATGCTCTTCCTGCTGATAAACTACTTTAGTTCTTATGTCATACTCCTGTAATTTTGCCTACAAAAGTAGTTCACTCCCCATACCTAATGCTTTAATGCTTTTTATTGATGGTTCTGGTAAAAATGGAAAAGTGGTTATTTGGGGTAAACCATATAATTCCCATACTCATTCTGGATTTAGTAGTACTCAAAGAGCTGAGGTTGGAGCCTTAATATTAGTCCTGGAGACCTTTTCCACTCAGCCTATCAATATTGTTAGTGACTCTGCTTACTCTGTTTATTTATTGCAGAACCTTGAGACAGCCCTCATTAAGCCAAGTTTTTAGACCACTCTGTGTGCACTTTTCTTTGACTTCAGTAATTGCTAGATCAATGTACACATCCTATTTTTATAACAATATTCAAGCCCACAGCTCACTGCCTGGTCCACTGTCTTATGGTAATAATCATGCAGACCTGCAAATTATGACATCGGTGCTTGACCCACCCACCAAATCACATCAATTTTTCCACCAAAATTGGAGAAACTTAGGTAAACCTTTTCATTTAACCCAAAGACTAGCTAAACATATTATCCTGAAATGCCCAGATTACCAGCTCACAGGCATGTCCCCTCCTTCAACAGGTGTTAACTCTAGAGGACTACAACCTAATCAGTTATGGCAAACAGATGTTACTCATGTCCCTGAATTTGGAAAACTTAGATATGTACATGTATCCGTTGATACTAATTCTCATTTAATTAGCGCTAATGCTCTTCCTAGAGAGTGTGCCTGATATGTTATTAAACATCTCTTAACTTTTGCATTTATGGGGCAGCCCACAAAAACAAACTGATAATGGTCTGACTTACATCAGTTCACAATTTCAACAATTTCATCACATGTGGAACATCCAACATTCCACAGGCATTCTATATATCCCCCAAGGACAGGCTATAGTAGAATGTGTTCATTCCACTCTTTAAAACATGCTCAGGAAACCAAAAAAAAAAAAAAAAAAAAAGGAGAATATGAGTAAGGACCCTGCAACACTACTAGCACAAGCCTTATTTACCCTTAATTTTTTAAATTTAGATGATACATTTCAATCAGCTATAGAAAAAACACTTTTCTAAAACCTCTCAAGACAAAAAACCTGCAGTTTTATGGAAGGATTTAAATGTTGATGTATGGCGTGGTCCAAATGATTTGGTAACATGGGGACGAGGATATGCTTGTGAAACACTTTAGAATTTGAAATTCATTTTGATTATTTTGGTAATTTTAAAGAAACATTCACTTTGCACCTAATTTTTTATTCCTATGTTTGTATTCTTTTTAAGATGGAAGGTCTTTCAACTTTTATAAATTTAGATCCCACAAAATCTGTATAGACCTCTGCTTGTTGGTGATTATGGGGGGTATGTGGTTTGTAGATATATTTATATTATTTTTTTATTTATATTTTATTCATTTCAGAGAAGTGAAAATATATTTTTGGAAAGAGTTAATTGGAAATAGACCTGTAGTATTAACCTGTTTTCTTGGGATGTGGAATTTCTTGTAGGAGAAGACATGGAGTTTCTTTAAATAGGAGAATAGTTGTTCCCAGATGTTACAGATGAGAAAACGGCTACTCATATTCTGGATCTGAATTTACAGCATTGATTTAATACATCTTTGAATAAAGATAGCTTTTCTTGATAAGCCCTGAAGCTTATCACCTGCTTCAGCATTTATACGACATACCTTAGAAATGTATTCACCCTGATCCATCCATTATAAGTAACAGGACAATGTGATATGAGCTGTATTGACATTTTTCTTTGTTAAAAACAAAAATCACCAAATCCCTAACAAAACACAATAACAACAAAACTAATCTTTGAAATTGTTAGGTGAGTTACATTTGTAGCTCAAACCAGTTTTGACTGTGGAACATTATCAAGAATTGAAAGTCTCAGCCAGGTGAGGTGGTTGACGTCTGTAATCCCAGGACTTTGGGAGGTCAAGTCGGGTAGATCACCCGAGGTCAGGAGTTAGAGACCAGCCTGCCCAACATAGTAAAAACCCATCTCTACTAAAAATACAAAAATTAGCAGGGTGTGGTGGCAAGCGCCTGTAATCCCAGCTACTTGGGAGGCTGAGGAAGGAGAATTGCTTGAACCCAGGAGGCAGAGGTTACAGTGAGCTGAGATCTTGCCACTGTACTCCAGCCTGGGTGACAGAGCAAGACTCCATCTCAAAAAAAGAAAAAAAAAAAAAAATCTCCTCACCAAAGTACCACATGATCACAAACAGAATTATAAAGGCACATCTAATAGGCAGTCCTGAGACGTTTATTATTTTTTAATTTTCTCCTTTTTTCAAGTTTTTAATTTATGACCATATTGGTATATTAGTATGTTGAAGTTTTGCAAATCAATTTCAGTATATTACAGTGGTATTTGTAGGTGTTTAGATCAATTATATTGTAGACAAAGCATCTTATTTATCTTATTTTCTTCTCAGTGTCATTAAGTATTTGTCCTGAATAGGAAAAAAAATGCAAATAAATAATTTTTATGTCTTAAATGCCAAAATAGTGTTTTTCTCTAACTTGGAGTGTAAAGTCATCATTGTGCTTCATTTTACTTAATTTATATATCTTGTATTTTATTTGCTTCTGGTTTGTTTTGCTATCTTAGTAAGAAAACAATAGTTTTAAAGTATTCAAAGGGATAATTTTGAATGGAAAGATATAAAAAGTTGTTTATGTTACAATTAGAAAAATTAAACGGCAATAAGTTTTCACTACCAGACAAGCATTTAATACCTGCTACCTTGAGCTAGAAGGATATTGACATCCAAAGTTTTAATTATAAAACTTAAAAGTGTTGTGTTTGGGAAATAGTTCTCTACGGTAATACAATTAATGAAATTTTAAGCTGTGACTAATAAACATTTAATAATTATTATATTAGAGTTTATTTTCCCTTGAGTATTCTCTTGATGTGTATAATATAAAACAAGTGCCATAATATTCTGCAGTCACCAGAGCTTAATAATTTTTACTGAGCTTGCCATTATTCATCTAGAATCAAGTCACTTGCATTGCTATAGCTTTGGAAACCTTAATCAGAAGTTAGAGAATTTATAGTACAAGTAATATTATATGGTAAATTCTTGACAAGAAATTATTTGATTTCATTATGCTGAAATATGAATATCATACTTTCAATGTTTTTGGATTCAAGAATAATTTATCGGAACATGGGGAAGTAGAGATGACAAAACAAAAACAAACCCCAAATACTTCTGCCTCAAGCAATTTTACTACCTGACAGTTCAATTTTATGTTCTATCTGTTAAAACCATTATAATTGCAACTATACCTGTTAGATTATCAATAAAGGCTATCTGAAAGCAGAACTTGACATCTTTTTAAATATTGTTTTTTTCTTTCAGTTTTGAATAAATTATTCTTTCTCTAAAAAAATATGAATAGGAGAAATATCTATGTTTAATCTTCACATTTTTCTAAGCACAGATATATTTAGATTTGTAACTGGAGAAACTTCTTATACTGGTACCATGCTTTTTTCTGCTTACAGTCCAATCTCCATACCACCTCCAAAGTGCATATCTGATTGAATATGAAGCAAGGAGTTGTTTGCTAATTAAATAGGTACTTCTGAATGAAGCTTATCTTTTCCTTTACTCTGTGACTTTGGTGTTTTATATTTCAAACCTTTTGTTTTACTACCCTTGTGGAACCTATAGTTGAGATAACAATCTATGGTCTCTGAAAAATATTTTTCTTAGGCATTTCCAGGTTTATCTCAGATATACATGGAAAATTGCATCTTCCAAGACTTAATGGTCCAAATTGACACCAGAGTCAGTTTATGTAATGTTTTGTTGGTTTATTCATTTGTTTTTGGTTTTTAAATTCTAAGCTCAATAACAACAAGCTTTTCTTCCTATGAAAGTAGTGGTAGATATTTTATTCAGCTAAAGATGGCCATAATTCTGTTTTCTTTCTTTAGTTATTATACTAGTCAGAGAAGCGTATTCTGTCCCATTAAATTCCCTGTTTCTGGGTTCCTGGGTTAGTCCTATTACTAATTCTTTTCTACCATTTGATTCCCTCAAATCCATTTTTTTCTTCTCTATAAGTGCTCACAACTCCTTTTGCAAGAAAGAGAAACTTACAACAAGTGTCTCTAATCTTGCTGTCATTTTAACACTCTTTTAAATATCTATGGGGTTTAAAAAGAAATCAGGGCTAAATATGTAATATTCCAAAGCTATATGAAAAAATGGGTCATTTACGTGATCTATTCTACCCAGAGAAAGAAAAGAAATTTCGTGTCACACCTACTGGCCCAAGTAATCTGTGAAGCTGTCCTGAAAACAATACTTTAGTGATTCATTATTATCTTGACTTTCATAGATTGCAGTTAGTGCAAATATATTTGTGCTCTAGTTACTATCTAATCTACCTACATGAGTAATGATATACAATTATATTAGATCATAAATAATGCCTGTCTAGTCATGAGCATTAATTTGTTCTCAAAGTGAAAAATGCCATTTTTGAGTTTACATTTCTGATCTAACTCAACACCTTTAACCATATTTTATTTAGTAAAGAGTAGACAATTAAAAATGAGGCCACAACTTAAAAAATTATGCATCTCATCCCAATTTCAACATTGTCTCTTTTCCAATACTGTAAAAGGGAATATTTTCACTGTCTCTTACCTACTTCCTCCTTCACAGGATTTGGTGTTTTAATTTAACACATCTTTAGAAATTGTTTTTAAAGTCAATTACCTTTCATAGGTTGCTTACACATACAAATATTCTTTGAAATGTCTGCAGAAATGACAAGTTTTTGTTGGTGCAGTTGAAAATATGCCATGTTTAAACATATTTTTAATACAATATGATTTGACTTCTTTACCTAAAATTTTACTTTCAGGGAATCAGAGCTTTCAGCATTAGATTAAATACATAATTTATCCACATAGATTTATTTGTACTCTTTCTATGTGAAAGACTATGCAAAATATTACAATGGGGATTATTCATGATTAGTTAATATTTCAAGGATATTTGTATTCCAAAAACACCCTTAAGTTATTCAGGCAATTGTAAATATGTTGTTTTCAGGGGAATTCAGAAAATGCATTACTATTAATACAATGAATTATCATTATTTCAGGAATTATACTTTCTGAGTGAGATAATGTTCCCATATACCTATAAGACTCAATAAAGCTGAATTGGTTTTGTCTTAAAATATAATACAAAATATTCCAAGTTTATAGAAGTATATCCATTTAGTAATCTGAAAGAATAAAATTTTATAAAAATCTGGTTCTAATTACTTTCTTTTTTCTGGTAAGGCTGTGGCATGCTTGCTGTTTATCAAATATTAATTGTGTGATTATTTCTTTCTTTTTAAAAAAATCTTTGCTGGACTTATGTCAGTTCAGGACTCCAGTTTATTCTGTCAGTCTATGTTTTTTACCTTTCTGAGAGCTGGATGACTATCTAGAGTAATTTTCTTATTGTACTTGTGTTACCAGAAAGGGGCCAACTGAGCATGTAGTAGATATGAGACATTTTGCATATGACAATATACATAGATTTTATTACCTTATTGTTGAGAAAGGTGATGAGGTTGACTCTCAAAGAGGCTAAGTCACTTACTGAAGGTAACTTTTCCAATTAGTATACCAAGCAGGTTTCTTTAGAAAATTAAGTTTGAGATTTGACACTCTAAGAACTAAACCTCCTCATTTACTTCAGCAACACAACTAATTTCTTTGAGTAGAGTGGAGCTTATTTTCTTTGTAAGTTCTGGACAAATATAACTGTGACTTGAAACAGGAACGCATTTCTGGAATATGTAAAACGAGACAAGTTGGTGAGTCTATTTGTTTATGAAGCATCACAAAACTGTGTTAGATATCAGGTTGTGTGGGTTACGGTTTAAAATGTTCATATTTGTAACTGTAAGAATAGAGCATGCTTAAATGTGCATACATATTTTATAGTATGACAAAATAGTTTCATGTGTATTACATGTTTGACAAGTATTGTGCCCCTGAGCAGTTCAGAAAGCTAAAAATTACTTCTGAGTAATTGTTTTTATATGTACTTAGAATTCTGTAAGAACTAATTTTACTGCATAAAGCAACAATTACAAATTAGCATTGAATGCAACTGTGACTATTTTGCTTGCTTGTGGATTGATGAGGAGAAATAAAGAAGAGAGGATGGGAGATTATGAGTTACTTATTCTGCTCCAAAACCTTCATAACTAGCAAAGTAAATATTTGAAACATCTTACTGTTTATTAATAAATGCTGTATTTAAAATGCACACACATTTCTTATACAAGGAGTTTGATAATTATGCATATTCAACCGCTGTAAAACAACAAGTTCACCATAAATGCACTAGAGGCTTAATTAGATTTCAAGTAAGCAACTATTTCTTAAGTTTCCCTTGGTGCATAAAATCTGTCCTGGACTGCTGAATAATTGTTGAAAGATTTAAACATGAATTAAGATGATATTAGTCACCTGCTTAACTATGGCATACACTACATAAACAGGATGCTCAAAATAATATGAATAAACTTGTGTAACACTATGAGGAAAATAAGCTATTTCACCTCTGCTTACCTGCTCCATTTGCTTCAAAAATACTTAACATCTTAAAGAAAGATTTATTTTTGACTTTCTGTTACATTTTTATAGGAAATAGTTCAGGAATAAAGACATTTATATTTTACAAGGTTTTTGATGGCAAGACAAAATTAATTTCCTCAATATTATTAGTACTTCTGATGTTAAAAAGGGGACTAAATAATATTCATGAAATTTTCCTTTTTTATGTCCCTACACAGTAACTTTATTCAATATACAAAATATCCACCCAATACAACATATGTTGATTTGAATTGTAATTGTTTTTATATTTTTCCAAGTCAAAGTTAATAATTACATAGTAAAATACCATATTCTGTAGTTACTTTCTTTGTAATATCCAAAAAGCTGATGGTGTTAGTATTTCAGCAAAATGAAACTAATAACTAGTTTCAGACATTGATGAAAAGTATCAGTTTAAAAGATATACATTAGAATTTCATCTTCTCAAAGACATCAAATTAGTGTTCATTTTTGAGTTTTAAATATCAAGCAACACACATTATTTCTCTTTGCCTCTATAATTATTTTTCAGCTTCAAATTATGCTAGAAATAATTGATTGAGTGCCATTGTAATCTAAAAGAAACAATAAGTCAAATGTTCAACAGACCGAACTATTATAATTAAAAGACCATTTTTTCCCTGTGTTAAGACAAAGTGCTGATTCTGCTAAATAACTACTTAGAATTAATATCTGATGGTGAATAACATTAGTAATGCAATTTTAATTGAGCACATCTTTTTTTTTCAGTAGAATTGTTTTCAATGTATTATTACATAGGTTAGAGAAGACGGACATATTGTCAATCAATACAAAGCATAAATGGTACAAATGTATATTTTATTATTTGAACATATTTCCTTCTTTCCTGATCCAAAGGTATAATTAGTGCAGTTCAGTACTAAGTCACATACAACCAAATTGAGGGTTGCCTAGATGTATTTCACTAATAAACCAATGACATACAAGTTAGCTTTACACAACGTGGTGGATCTTGATAATATTTGTTACTACTTTTGGTGTTTTTTCACTCTGTCACAGAGGCTGGAGTGCAATAGCACGATCTCGGCTTACTGCAACCTCTGCCTCCCATGCTCAAGCAATTCTCCTGCCTCAACTTCCCTAGTAGGTGAAATTACAGGCATGTGCCACCATGCCTGGCTAATTTTTATTAGAGAGGGGGTTTCACCATGTTGGCCATGCTGGTCTCGAATTCCTGACCTCAAGTGATCTGCTCACATCAGCCTCCCAAAGTTTTGGGATTACAGGCATGAGCCACTGCGCCCGGCCTTTTGGTGGTTTTTAATGAGGTGATAACAGCAGAAAGGCTGTGTACATATTAAACAAGTATATCAAAGGATATTTCGAGGATAGCAACATTTCTAAGATGATTTATTTTTTTAACTTAATAGGCACTTCATAAGAGTCGACAATTTCATAATGAATTCCCCAAATTTCCTATTAACTCATTGGAGTTCGATTAACCTCAAGGAAGAAATATCTTATTTACATGATTCTCTCGGGGCATTTCGATGTCTCGTAAAACGGGGGGACCAACATGTTCGGTAAATATAGCTATTGGGAAAGTCAGTAACTAGAAGTTTCTCTCTCTCTCTCGTGTGTGTGTGTGCATATACACATATGCATAGCCTATGCCTCTTCAAATCTGGCATATTGACATCTTATTGTATTTTCTAGACTCAAGTTTATACTAAAACAAACAAACAAAACAAAGTAATAAACACACTTTGATATTTCTCCAGCATATACATTTCAACTTGTGGGTTAATTCTAAGACCACATCTTTCTAAGGGTAGTTTTGTTTTTCCGATTGAAGCCAATTTACCCTATATGCAAAGCCTGCTATTAAAAAAAAAAAAAAAAAGAAACAAACAACAAAAAAAGAAACAAAAACGAAATGAATATTTGTCAATTTGTCTTAAAGTTTGGGATTAAGCTTGACAGATAAGAAGCCTAGATTTTGGTTCCTGTAGAATAATGATTAATTATTATACAAAAATACTGTTTGTTTCTCTACTGAGTATAAGACACTTTGATAGGTAATGATTAAGAATGCAAAGACAAATTATAAAATATATGTATTTGCAGGTGTTTCACAAGTCTTAAGGAGATGGGTGGAGAAGGCAACAAGCAGTAAAACATGTATCTAGTATGACATCATAAGCTCTATAAACAGGAAATAATCAAAATAAAACAAAATATATTCTATTTTTGAAGCAAATTAAAGCTAGAAAATAGAAATACATATAACACTTGAATAATGGGAATGATGGTAGTCTCTAATGGAAAAACAAGATCAATTATTCGAAACATCTGATTTTTTGGAAGAGAGGAAGCCTGTGGTGTTGCAAGCTTAAGTGAACTATACAAATTCAAGACAACTTTAATATTTAATAAGGTAAAATATTTTTGAAACTTCATTTTTATAAAGACAATCCATAGACAGTCACATGAGGCCTGATAGTCTCTAAAAAAATTGATTGATTTCTTTGCAAAAGTAGTATTCTCGGTAGTACTCTTTTTATCTGGTAAATGTGAGAGGATCTGTTGTATGCTTAACGTGATAATTTCAGGCCATATCAAGAGGCTAGGACAACGTCTTTATGGAACTAATATGGAAAGCCCAGGCAAGCGATGCACAGTCCTATAGCGAAGAAGTTTGGTTCCTGTATTGCATCTGTTGGAAACATCTCTGTGCCAGGACTAGAATGTTTCAGTATGAAAGCATTATAATGATACTTTCTATACAACATGTTCTTATTCTTCCTTCCACTCATCATTCTCAGGGTCCCTCCTACTCCTTTAATTAAAAATTATATTGACTGTATTTGTTCTTTGACTCTGCCATTTGAACTTTAGGATTAGCTTATAAGATTTTTCAGAAAAACAGTTCTGCTATAAATTGCATAAAAATTGTATTAGATTTATCAAATAACGTGGAGAGAATTAGACTTATAAATTTTTGTTCTGTTTTGCTCACTGAGATTCCCTAATTCCTCAGAAAAGGACCTGACACTTAGCTGACATTTAATAATTGTCAGATCAATTTTAGATCTTTTCGATATCAATTTTTCCCATCCATGAGCATGGCAAATCTTTTCATTTATTTAGGAAGATTTTATGTGTTTTTAATTATAATTATACAAAAGATCTTAAAAGCATCAATCTCTAGGTAACTTACATTTTTTGTTGCTACTATAATTGCATCTTTTCAAATTACATTATATGAATGTTTGCTGCTGGTTTATAAGGTCATAACTGACAAACTGTCTTGTTAATTGTATTTGTAGATGTCCAGTAATTTCCTGGATAGAAATTTTATTATCTACAAAAAATGATATCACATCACAAGGTAATTATTTATATTATAAAATCTCTGCAATGTGCTAAAGTTAGTGAAACGTAAGTTAGGGAATATAACAAAAGAGAATATTGGGATTTGAGAAGAAGCAAAAAATAGAAACAAGATCACAAGAGAGTGATAACATAAGTTTATATTCAAATCTTCCTAACAGAGAAATCAGTTTTCCCAACTGTAAAACATGTGACCATGTGAGCAAGGCTGAAAAATAAAGTGTGCCTTTTTAACCTAGAATATTTTATATTGGAGATACACACACATACACACACACACACACACACACACACATACTCACAGCCTCTACCTCCCGGACTCAAGCTATCCTTCCACCTCTGACTCCTGGGTAGTAGGGACCACAGGTGCAAGCCATTACATCCAGCTATTTTGTTAGTAGAAGCAGTAGTAGTAGTAGTAGTAGTAGTAGTAGTGGAGATGAAGTCTTACCATGCTGCCTAGGCTGGCCTTGAACTCCTGGGCTCAAGTGATCCTCTTGCCTTGGCCTCCCAAATTGGTGGGATGACAGGCATGAGCCACCGCTCCCAGCC
Source organism: Theropithecus gelada (assembly GCF_003255815.1). Lineage (NCBI taxonomy): Eukaryota > Metazoa > Chordata > Mammalia > Primates > Cercopithecidae > Theropithecus > Theropithecus gelada. The sequence goes on along the minus strand of NC_037672.1, from coordinate 131,153,054 downwards.
CGCAACTGATGTTTACTATCTCTCTTTTCTACTACCCATTCTGAACTCTTTTTGCTCTTATCTAGCAACTCTGCTGGTCCAGATGGGGTGGAGCAACAGAGGCCTCAGCTTTGAGATGTTTGAGTTACCTGGAACATATACATCTTACTATGGCCTCTAACATACTTTTTTCTTCCAGCACATCTGGTGCAATTAAAATAATGTCATTCGTAGAGTAGAACACTGATGTCATTCATACATATTGTGATTAAAATAATGTTATTTATACATATGTCCTGCAGGATGTCCAGGTAATCCAGTTCCCTGTGCACTATGTCACTACACATGCCAAAAGAGTTAACACTACCCTGGAGCAAGAAGATAAGTGTTTATGCCTTTCTACCCAAAAATAATGCAAACTGTTTCTGACTTTTTATTCTAATAGAAATGGAAAAAAAAAATGTCGGATTAGTGATTGCCAGATAGTACCATACCATGTACCTGGGAATATATTAATGTGTTCTAGAAAATACATAGCATTGGCGGGGCGTGGTGGCTCACGCCTATAATCCCAGCACGTTGGGTGGCCGAGACGGGCGGATCACGAGGTCAGAAGATCGAGACCATCCTGGCTAACACGGTGAAACACAGTCTCTACTAAAATACAAGAAAAAAAAAAAAATGAGCCGGGCGTGGTGGCGGGCACCTGTAGTCCCAGCTACTCAGGAGGATGAGGCAGGAGAATGGCGTGAACCCAGGAGGCGGAGCTTGCAGTGAGCCGAGATCGAACCACTGCACTCCAGCCTGGGTGACAGAGCCAGACTCGGTCTCAAAAAAAACCAAAAAAAAAAAAACAAAAAAAAAACATAGCTTCTGGCACGGCAATATTTATTGGGATTACAATTTAATGGGTTGATTTTGTAGTAGTCTATTGGCATTCATGAGTCTTTCGAATTTTTAAGACTGACACCAGTTTCTACAAAATCTCTCAAGATTATGTAAATATATGTGTATCAAAGAGAATAAAATACCTAGGAATACAGCTAACAAGGGAAGTAAAGGACCTCTTCTAGGAGAGCTACAAACCATTGTTCAAATAAATCAGAGAGGACACAAACAGATGCAAAAACATGCCGTGCTCATGGATAGGAAGAATCAATACCATGAAAATGGTGATACTACCCAAAACAATTTGTAGATTCAATGCTATTCCTATAAACTACCTTTGACATTCTTCACAGAATTAGAAGAAAAAAAAAATTCTTTTTTTCATACAAAACCACAAAAAAGCTCATATAGCTAAGACAATCCTAAGCAAAAAGAACAAAGCTGGAGGCATTATATTACCTGACTTCAAACTACATTATGAGGCAACAGTAAGCAAATCAGCATGCTATTAGTACGAAAACAGGCACATAGACCGATGGAAAGAATAGAGAAGTCAGAAATAAAATCACACATCTACAACAATCTGATCTTCAACAAACATGATAAAAACAAGCAATGGGGACAGAATTCCCTATTCAATAAATGGTGCTGGGAGAATTGGCTAGCCATACGCAGAAAATTAAACCTGGACCCCTTTCTTATACCTTATACAAAAATTAACTCAAGATGGATTAAAGACTTAAATGTAAAACCCAAAACTGTAAAAATTCTAGAAGAAAGTCTAGGCAACACCATTCAGGGCAAAGACATGGTCAGAGATTTTATGATAAAATCACCAAAAGCAATTCTAACAAAAGCAAAAATTGACAAATGGGATCTAATTAAACTAAAGAGCTTCTGGGAGAAAACTTTTGTAAGCTATCCACCTGACAAAGGTCTAATATCCAGAATCTACAAGGAACTTAAGCAAATTTACAAGGAATAAACCACCCCATTAAAAAGTGGGCAAAGGACATGAATAGATATTTCTCAAAAGAAGACATTTATACAGCCAATAAACATATAAAAAAAAAGATAATATCACTGATCATTAGAGAAATGAGAATCAAAACCACAGTGAGATACCATCTCACGCCAGTCAGAATGGCAATTATTAAAAAGTCAAGAAACAACAGATGCTGGTGAAGTTGCAGAGAAATAGGAAAGCTTTTACACTGTTGGTGGGAATGTAAGTTAATTAAACCATTGTGGAAGACAGTGCGGCTATTTCTCAAAGATTTAGAATCAGAAATACCATGACCCAGCAATCCCGTTACTGGGTACAAACCCAAAGAAATATGAATATAATCATTCTATTATAAAGATATGTGCATGCATATGTTCATTGCGGCACTATTCACAATAACAAGGACATGGAATCAACCCAAATGCCCATCAATGATAGACTGAATAAATAAAATGTGGTACACATACACTATGCAATACCATGCAGCCATAAAAAAGAACATGTCCTTTGCAGAGACGTGAATGGAGCTGGAAGCCATTGCCCTCAGGAAATTAACACAGAAACAGAAAATTGAACACCACATGTTCTCACTTATAAGTGGAAGCTCGGTAATGAGAACACATGGACCAAGGGATAGGAACAACACAAACTGGGGTCTTTTGGGGGAGGGAGGTGGTGGAGAGAGCATCAGAAAACATAGCCAATGCATGCTGGGCTTAACATCTAGGTTGATAGATGCAGCAAACCACTCTGACACACATTTACCTATGTAACAAACCTGCACATCCTGCACATGTACCCCAGAACTTAAAATAAAATAAGAATAAATATATGTGCATGTGAGAGAGACAGAGAGACAGAGAGATAGAAGAGAGAGAGAAAGAGAGAGAGAGTGTGTGTATGAGAAATTTTCACTTGGACTTTCTCATTAAAAATGCTCTTATATTTTTATATCAGGATTCAAGAATGTGAAAATTCTACCACTAAGTATGTTTGCTCCAATTATGGAGTTAGGTACCATGAAAAGTGACCACTTGCTTATTTCCTGGATACAGTGGACCCACTGTGTCCTGAACTGAGCCAGGATTTCTTTTACTGCCTTATCATCATGCCTCTGTTATAATGGGGGTTAGGAGGGATAATGACTCTTTAGTTTCTGAGAATCAATATTGAGATAGACCATATATTCAATAGTACTGAAAGTATTTGGATGTTTCAATTTCCCCAATGTAACTTTACCAAAGAATGTGTTTTTTCTGACTAAAAATTGGACAGTCATTAAGAAATCTTTTTATTATAGCAAATGTATTGAGATACAATTCACATAATATAAAAATCACCCTTTTTAAATGCACAATTTGGCAGGTTTTAGCATATATAGAAGGTGGTGCTACCATTATATATAATTCTAGAAAATTTTAATCATCAAAAAGAAACCCAATACCCATTAGCAGTCCCTCCACATTTCCCCTCCCCGCAGTCAGTAGCAAACACTAACCTACTTTTCTTCTCCATGGATTTGTCTATTATGGAGATTTATGTAAATGAAATCACACAATATGCATCCTTTCATGTCTGGCTTCTTTATTTAATATATTTTCAAGGTTTACTCATGTTGTGATATATATTTGTACCTTATTCCTTTCAATTGCTGAATAATATTCCTTTATATAGTCAATCGCATTTTTTTGGTTCAATTTTCAGTTAATACAAATTTGTGTTATTTCCAGTACCTGGCAATTGTTAATAATGATGCTATGAATATTTATGTACAAGATATTGAGTGAACATGAGTTTTAATTCTCCTAGGTATACACCCGGAGTGAAATTGCTAGATCATATGATAAGTCTGTGTTAACTTTATCATAGTCTACCAAACTTTTTTTCCAAAGAGGCTATATAATTTTAAATTCTAAACAACAGAATTTGAGAGTTCCAGTTGCTCCACATTTTTGCTAATATGTATAATTTTCCATATTTTTATTTACAGCAATATTAGTAGGTGTCAAGTGGTATCTCATAGTTGTTTTCATTTTCTTAAGCATATTTGCATGTGTTATTGGCCTTTGTACATATCCTTTGGAGAAACGTATATTAAATTACTTGACCATTTTTAATTTGCATATGTGTCTTTTTATTGTTCAGATGAAGAATTGATTTATATTCTGTATTCAAGTTCCTTATCAGATATATAATTTGCAAATATTTTTCTATTATGTTGGTTATCTTTTTGCTTAATTGATGATATCACTTGAAGCACAAAGGTTTTTAGTTTTGATGAGGCTCAATATATCTATTTTTTTTTCTTTTCTTTTTTTTATCTGTGTTTATGATGTTTCATTTAAAAAACATTTGGTTAACCCAAGTCAAGAATATTTAACTCTATGTTTTCTTTTAAGGATTTCCTAATTTAAAATTCTTAGTTTGTAGTCTTATATTTACATCTCTGATCTATTTTAAGTTAATTTTTGTGTACAGTGTGAGGTAGGAGTTTAACATTCTTCTGTGGCATGTGGATATCTAGATGTTCCAGCACCAAGTGTTGAAAAGACTATTCTCCATTAAATTGTCTTGGTACCCTTGTTGAAAATCAGTGGATCGTAAATGTGAGGGATGTTTTTGGGCACTCAATTATTTCCCACTTATCTATATTTTTATCCTTATGCAAGTAGCATAATCTCTTGAATACTGCAGTTGGTAGCAACTTTTGAAATCAGAAAGTGTAAGTTATCCAACATTGTTTTTACTTTTCAAGGATAATTTGGCTTTTCTGGTTTCCTTACATTTTTAGATTTAGATTTAGATTTAGATTTAGATTTAGATTATCTCAAACCTCCTGAGCGTTTCCACAATCCTAGGTGTATGAACATCTCTGTGTATTTGCACACATAACACTCTAGATTTCCAGGAGCTTGTCAGAGTTTTCAAAGGGCCTATAGACATATCATTCCCTAATTTTCCCTTTTTTTTTTTTTTTTGGCTAGTCTCTCATTAGTCCCAACAGGTGGTGCTGACTAAAGAATCTTTAATATTAAACAATGGCAGCTGACTGTTTTTGACAAATGTGTTGCATATGCACTGTTAACACTGAGTGAAGTCTAAGTTAGGTCAAATAAAGATAAACTGAGTGGTGTTTTCCAGAAAGTTTTCAGGTGGTCAAATAGTGATAATTCCCTGTGATGTGGAGTTTTGGAATCTCCAAACCTATTCAGTTCCTTTCAGTGACTGATAAGGTACTGGTTTTTATCAGTCATGACAATCATGAGGCCATTGGTTTCCAAGGATACTGCAAAGCCATGGAGAGGGGAATGGGATTAGATCACATTAAAATAGTGACAAAGCTCAATTTTTTTTACCTAGATTCAGCTATTTTTATTGGATAAGTCTTCCTTCAATTGTTGCAAACATTTAGATATTTTCCAGAGTTCTGAAAAAGTTTATATATTTTTTTTTTTTTTTTTTTTTTTCCCTACGCTCTTGTTGCTGTTTTGGGGCATCAAATTTTTGTAAGTCCTTTCTTGGCCATTCAGGAAGTGTTCCCATTATGATATACACTTGATATGGTGCTTTCCTGTTTTCTTTGTTTGTTTGTTTTTAGAAGATCCTCTTTAGCCAATGTATTCTGGGTCTGAACCCCTGCTCCATTTCATAAACAAGGCAATAAATCAAGACATTTAATGGGGATATTTGGCATTAACCTCTATCATCTATTCTTCCTTTATTTTGGTTGTATGTATTTAGCAGTAAACTTGTTGGCTACCTAGATATCTTACATGTAGGGAAATTATATTCTATGTATTAACAATTTCTGTGGCTCTCTGTATGTCAGGTCATCCTGACCTTATGAATAATTATGCTAATGACACTCAGCATGTTTCTGACAGCTAATTTCTGCCATCTCACTTCTGTGTTTGAGGTCCTGTTATTACTATTATTACCAAATGAAGCAGTGCTGTATAGTATCTCTTACTGTCAGCACTGTACTATATGAGACTGACAACAGTGAGCTTCTTAATGATGCTAGGGCCCTTTACCCTAGTGCATACTTATTATGTTGGTAAGCAGAGTCTCCTCTAGGCTCTCTCATGGGACATAGGCAGCAGATGGATTTTTCAGCCTTACATAGTATGCTCACTCTAGCTTGGTCAACTATATGAGTCTTTTGATCTTTTTCACCATGATTTGCCATGGTAGTCCTATCAATTGTTCTCTACATCAAATTACTGATTGAAGTTCACCATTTTTTCAAGTTTTATGAAACATCCTATTATGTCTGCATTATCACCAGGATACATGAAAATAATCTTGAGTAAAGTCGCTTTCTTCACCCAAAGCAACTCCCAGAGATGGATTCATCTGAGAGTCTTGAGTGACCATACTATCTGCCCTCAGATAAATGGATGATTTAGTCTTGGAGTGTGAAAACACGGAGGTATGTGTGGCATATTACAGTATTTGCTACATCTGTCCAATGAAATAATTCCATTGTCAGAAAAGTAGGGATTCATTCATAATAAGTATACTAATTTGATAAGTAGTATATAGTTTGGGTTCTGGACTAGCAACTAGAGCATGTTTGCTTTAACCATCCCTAACCAAAATGAAATTATCATGCCACCAATGATATTGAGTTCATTAAAATACATACTACAACATTCAGGAATATGTTACTGGGTTACAAGGAGCTCCACCTGGATCTAAGCAACGAGAACAATCATAACTCCTATATCTTAGCACTCAATTAGGTGCAGTAATTGGTAGAGTCTTGGACAAGTCTACTTTTCAGAAAGTTAAGCATGGTTTATTTTGTATGCTGGGTTATGGTAGTGAAGAAAATATTTGAATTTTCGTAATTTATTTGTCCAAGAAACATTAAATTCAAAATTACAAATGTAATGAGTATTGTGAATGAGAGGGACACAAATCTTTGAGAGGTTATGTTAAGAATATTTTACCCAGTTAAAAAGTCAGACAATACATTCCTGAGGAATTGACAATTGAATTGAAATCTGTGGGATCTAAGGTTGCAACATGAAAATGGGGAGAAAAAGCATGCTGTTCATAATGAAAAGTATGAAGTATGTGCAAAGATTCTATTTTGTGAGGGAAGGGTACATGCTAAAAACGGAAAGAAGTCCTGTGACTCTGGAATAGAAAGACCAAGTGACAAAGGTGGCAAAACATTAAATCGTGGATATAGACAGGACAAGACCATGTGGGACCTTTTAAGCACAGTCTGAGATTTTGGTTGTTGAGTGATATTATTTGATCTTCAGAAAAATTACTTTGGCTGCATTGAAAAAGAGAAACTGGAGGACACAGTAGAAGATGCTAGACAAGAAACTGGCTCCTGGGCCAACGTGGAGGTCCAGGTGTGAGGGTGAGGCTGGTCTGTATATTAACAATAAAAGTAAAATAATATTAAAGATTTAAAGCTGGACGTGGTGGCTCACACCTATAATCCCAGCACTTTGGGAGGCCGAGGCAGGTGGATCACGAGGTCAGAAGATTGAGACCATCCTGGTTAACATGGTGAAACCCCTACTCTACTAAAAAAATTACAAAAAATTAGCCAGGTGTGGTGGCGGGAACCTGTAGTCTCAGCTACTTGGGAGGCTGAGTCAGGAGAATGGTGTGGACCTGGGAGGTGGAGCTTGCAGTGAGCCAAGATCGTGCCACTGCACTCCAGCCTGGGCAACAGAGTGAGATGCCATCTCAAAAAAAAAAAAAAAAGAATTTAAGAATTACCTAAGTAGTGAACTCTGCATGACCTAGATATACACTGAGCATGATGAGTAAAAGAGAGGAGATAGTGGTCACTGGGTCATGATGGATGGTGATTTTTTTAGTCTGTTTGGGCTACTATAACAAAATATCATAGATTAGGAGACATATAAACAACAGAAATTTATGTCTTATGATTATAGAAACTGGGAAGTTCCAGGACAAGGTATTGGGCAGACTTTGTGTCTGGTCAGGGCTTGCTTTCTGATTCATAGACGGCAGTCTTTTTACTGCATCCTCACATGGCAGAAAGGGTGAGAGATTTCTCTTGGTCCTTTTTTATAAGGACACTAATCTCATCAGGAGAGCTGTGCTCTCATGACATAATCACTTACCCAAATCCCTACCTCCTAATACTACCACCTTGGGGGTTAGAATTTCAACACACGAATTTTGAGGTCACACATATATCCAGAACATGGCCAGTGATGTTACACCCTGAGACTGGTTCAACTGAAAGAGAACTGTGTAAATGCATGCGGATATGCTTGATGAAAGAAAGAGGGAAAAATAACATTTTTAACTCGTAACATATTTAATTAAAAGTGCCTCTAAGATATCCAAAAGCAATTTTCAACACGGCAGTTTGATATAATCATAGCTCAGAGAGGATGCTTTAGCTGTGGGTCCAGATTTTCAGATTTTCAGTCATCTCTGTATATTTTAAGATATAACCGTGGATGAGATTGCTTGGGGATAGAATGTAAAATGAGGAAAGAGGAGAAATAGACCAAGCACCAAAATTCCTGATGCTCCAATATATCTAATAGTTGGAATAAAAAAGATGAAAATACAAAAAGCACTAAAAAGAAATTGGCCAGAGATGGCAGAAAAATCGAGACAATGTGGAGTCACTTTTGTCAGAGGAGGATTTCTTCAAGAAAGGAGAGGCGTGATCTGTGAAGTCAAATTCTGCTAAGATGTCAAGTTAGATACAAACTAAATATATATATATAATATATGTATATAAACTAAATATATATATTAAATATATATAATATATTATATATAAACTATATATATAAACTAAATATATATTATAAATATATGTATTCTAAATATATATATACATATATATTTAGTTCTTCGATTTAACGAGAAAGTTGTGTGTAACCTTAGCAAACACTGTTTTGGTAGAATGATTTGAGAAAGATCAGACTGAGCTGAAGAAGAAGTGAAAGAAAAGGTGGAGACAGCAATTTTAGGAACTGTTTTATTCAGAAATCTGAATTCAAAAGAGATAAGAGGAAAAGGGTAGCTGGATAGCTGAAGTATGATAGTCAAGATAGGCGTTTTTATTTGTGTGTTTGATAGTGTGTGTATGTGTGTGAGAGGAGTGAGAATAGGAAGGCAGGGAACATTTGTCGCTTTGCTTTACTCAGCAGCCCTTTTTCCTTCATATGGGAACAACACCCTTCCCTTTTGGCAGAATGCCCACCCCACTTGCCATGTGTTTCTGCAAGTGCTGGCTAATCAAAGCATCCTAATCTGTGACCACATTGATGCAGTCAGTGCGTCTTTCTCAGGGTTATACATATGTGCATTTTGAGAGGGAGTTTTCTGTTTCTTTCCGTTGTTTTCATGGAATAATGTAAACCTGGCACCAAGGACTCCTGCTGGCTGCACAAAGGCAGATAAAAGTTAGTGATTGGGAGATGAAATTCAGCCTAAATATCACTTGTCAAACCATGCGCCCTGACACAGGCCTGCTGCCACCAGAGGAAGAGGCACGCTTTTCTCTGATGAGTCCAGCTCATATGGCTGAGTCTATTTTAAATGGGGTATGATTTTATAATTTCTTTACCTAGACAGTTTCATTTCCAATTTCACACAAAAGTTTCATAAAAGCCACTCAGTGATGGTCTTGCCTACAGCAGTCTCTGGCCATTTCCCTGGAATTACTTCATGGAACATGCAGAAAGCTTTGTATCAAGTGTATATAGAGTGAGAAGTAAATACATTTGAGAACAGAGAAGTGAGAAAACATCAGACTCTCTCTACCTCTCTCTCTCTCACAAACACACAAAGATAAAGAGAGAGAGAGAGAGAGAGAGAGAGAGAGAGAGAGAGATCTGAATTTATAATCTGTGTCCCTCTCAGCCCTAGACCCAAACCACACCTGTACTTTCCAGTTAATATCAATTTCCTTTTAAAAGTTTCTCCTATTAGACCCCAGGTGGGTGTCTAGTTTGAGTTAGGATTTTGATATTTTAAACTAAAACATTCTGATTACTACACTGCATACTTTATAAATGACAAATTTAATATTGCCATTTCTCTTTGACCTGTCTATGAAAATCACTCTTGTATGACTTGAGATAAATTTATGTGGAATCAAAGTGAACATCACCTACGTCTTTAACTGCATGTAACCTAGAAACAGAGTTCATCATTTCTCTAGCATTATAAATTCTTCTTTATGTCATAAAGAGTATTTTTTTTTTCTTTTCTTCTTATGTAAGAGGGATAACTTCCGGCTAGTTATCCGTTTACTGTAGTGCCTTCTTATCCATGGCAACGGTCTATTTACGTGGCCAATTTTTTTGTTTTTTTGTATTCACAACTGGAGCCACTTCAAGCCCCTTCAAAGATCAAACCTTTCTCAAGTTCCAGGTTCAATCCTGTCACTACTGAAGGTAAAGTTTAAGAACTTTTGCTCAGTAATGTTTGTGTTATTCAGTCTCAAGTCGTCCTAGACAATGGATTCTCTGTTCTGTACTCCAATTTTACTAGCTGCACTCTTTATTTCCTGACCAAGAACTTGGTATTTATCACATTATCAACAAGCATGTCTGTTGGGATGTGAGGAGGATGTGTTTTCCCAGTCTGTCTCCTCTAGTTTCCACAAAATGAGATTATTCTAAGCCCTCCTAATCTCTAGCCTATTACCACATGTACTATTTTCCAAGGGAAGTTAGAGTAATTTCTGAGGGGGTGAATTTGGAATCCTAAAGCCCAAAGAAAGCACATTTCTCTGTTCTAGTTCCCTATGCCATTCGTCTCGTATATGGGTTGATCTCCTATATGGAAAGTCTTTAATATTTCTGCAACTAAATGGCAAAGACTCTTTAATTTTGTGTTTCATTAGTAACATGTCATTTATTCCCCTACCATCCAATCTAGGTCTTACCAGTGATAAAGGAATCTGTTACACTCCTTTCTGTCTATTGTCTCACTTTATATTAAACACAGTCAGAGAAAAGGGGTATTCTATTGGGACACCCACAGTTCTAAACAAATTTTCGTATTTCGTAAAACTAAACCCTTAACTTTCAAGCTTGTATTATTGCCTTGCCTTTACAGTTGCTTGGTATCACATTCCTACACTTTGCCTGAGTCCTGGTGCCATATTCAAGGGTTCTGTGATATTTTGATATAGCCTACACTCTTATAGTTCTGCCCACATCCTGATTCCAGTCTTTGTTCAATAGTAAGAATATTTGGAGGTCAACTATTTTCTTTTTCTTAGAAATGGTGCTGCCTCATTGCATTCTTTCCCCTTGGCATATTGACTAAACATTTTCCTGATCCTCTAGCAATATTGTTCAGTGTCCTTGTCTAGGTCCTCTTCTTCTATCTAAAGTCCAAATATTAGAAGTCCTCATTGTTCTGAGATCTCTCTTCTCTCACTGCATTCTCTTCTTAGGTTATTTAAAGGACAGCTTTAAGACGCTGTGCACTAAATGTGTATCTCCAGAGTAGACCACTTTGATGTACATCTCCAGAGTAGACCACATTTTGAGTTCCATATTCATATGTTTATCTATCTATTTTTCACCTAGAGTGGAATATCTTTCAAGACTTTTATCTATCTATCTATCTATCTATCTATCTATCTATCTATCTATCTATCTATCTATCTATTTATTTATTTTTTGAGACAAGGTCTTGCCCTATTGCTGAGACTGGTCTTGAGTGCCTGGCCTTGAGCAATCCTCTTGTCTGGGCCTCCAAAGTGCTGAGATTATAGGCATGGACCACCATGCCTGGCCCTTTCAACACTTTTAAATTTAATACATTCAAAACTGAACTCCTGATTTTCTTTCATACTAATCGTTTTTCTATCTGTTTTTCTCATCTCCTCAAATATCATTACCATTTACCTTTAGAGCAAATTTGGAGTCATTCTTGGTACTTCTTTCTCCTTAATATCTTAATTACATCCATCTCCAACTTCTATTATTTGTTTTATCTAGTTTCTCAGTTACTTGTTTCCACTGCTACTGTCACCACCTTAAAGATCAAGGTACGTTTCTTTCACCAGAACACTGAAATAACCTATAAACTGGTCTGCATTGCTAATATGTTTTTGAAACCATTTTAGTAGCTTCTCATTGCACTTTATTTTTTTATTCGTTGCCCCACTCCCACCCTACCCCCAAGTCCTCAAAGTCCATTGTATCATTCTTATCATTTTGAGTCCTCATAGCTTAGCTCCCATATATCAGTGAGAACATATGATGTTTGGTTTTTCATTCCTGAGTTACTTCACTTAGAATAATAGTCTCCAATTTCATCTAGGAGACTGTGAATGCCATTAATTCATGCTTTTTTATGGCTGAGTAGTATTCCATTGTATATAAATATACCACAGTTTCCTGTCCACTAGTTTATTGATGGACATTTGGGTTGGTTCCACAATTTTGCAATTGCAAATTGTGCTGCTATAAACATATGTGTGCAAGTATATTTTACATATAATGCCTTCTTTTGCTCTGGGCAGATATCCAGTAGTGGGATTGCTGGTTCACATGGTAATTTCACTTTTAGTTCTTTAAGGAATCTCCACACTGCTTTGCATAATGGTTTTACAAGTTTACATACCCACCAACAGTATAGAAGTGTTCTCTGATCACTGCATCCAGGCCAACATCTACTGTTTTTTTTTTATTTTTTGATTATGGCCATTGTTGCAGAAGTAATGTGGTATCACATTGTGGTTTTGATTTGCATTTCCCTGATTATTACTGGTGTTGATCATTTTTTCATAATGTTTGTTGGCCATTTGTATATCTTCTTTTGATAATATCTATTCATACCCCTAGCCCATTTTTTTGATGGAATTGTTTTTTCTTGTTGATTTGTTTGAATTCCTTGTAGATTCTGAATATTAGACCTTTGTTAGATATATAGATTGTGAAATTGTCTCGCACACTGTGGTTTTTCTGTTTACTCTGCTGACTATTCCTTTTGTTGTGCAAAAGCTATTTATTTTAATTAAGTTCCAGTTATTTATCTCTGTTTTTATTGCATTTGCTTTTGGGTTCTTGTTCATGAAATCCTTGTCTAAGTCAATGTCTACAAGGGTTTTTCTGATGTTATCTTCTAGAATTTTAATGGTTTCAAATCTTAATTAAGTCATTAATCCATCTTGAGTTGATTTTTGCATAAGGTGAGAGATGAAGGTCCAGTTTCATTCTCCTACATATGGCTAGCCAATTATCCCAGCATCATTTATTGAAAAGGGTGCCCTTTCCTCACTTTATATTTTGTTTGCTTTGTCAAAGACCAGTTGGCTGCAAGTACTTGGATTGATTTCTGGATTCTTTATTCTGTTCCATTGGTCTATGGGCCTATTTTTATACCAGTGCCATGCTGTTTTGGTGACTATGGCCTTAGAGTGTAGTTTGAAATCAGGTAGTATTATGCCTCCAGATTTGTTATTTTTGCTTAGTCTTGCTTTGGCTATGTGGGCTCTTTTTTGGTTCCACATGAATTTTAGAATTTCTTTTTTCTTTCTGTGAAGAATGATGGTGGTATTTTGATGGGGATTGCATTGAATTTGTGGATTGCTTTTGGCAGTATGGTCATTATCACAATATTGATTCTACCCATCCATGAACATGGGATGTGTTTTTATTTGTTTGTGTCATCTATGATTTCTTTCAGCAGTGTTTAATAGTTTTCTTTGTAGAGGTCTTTCACCTCCTTAGTTAGATATATTCCTAAGTATTTCAGATTTTTTGCAATTATTGTAAAAGGGCTTAAGTTCTTAATTTAATTTGCTGCTTGGTCACTGTTGGTGTGAGCAAGGAGAGTTACTACATTTGTGTACATTAATCTTGTATCTGAAAACTTCGCCGAATTCTTTTATCAGTTCTAGGAGCTTTCTGGAGAAGTCTTTAAGGTTTTTGAGGTAAACAGTCATATTGTCAATAAACAATGACAGTTTGACTTCCTCTTTGCCAATTTAGATGTGCTTTATTTCTTTCTCTTCTCTGATTGCTCTGGCTAGGACTTCCAGTACTATGTTGAACAGAAGTGGTGAAAATGAGTATCCTTGTCCTGTTCCAGTTCTCAGAGGGGATGCTTTCAACTTTTCCCCATTCAGTATAATGTTGGCTGTGGGTTTGTCATAGATGGCTTTTATTACATTGGGGTATGTCTCTTGTATGCTGATTTTGCTGAGAGTTTGAATCATAAAGCAACAGTAGATTTTGTTAAATGTTTTTTCTGTGTCTATTGAGATGATCATGTGATTTTTGTTTTTAATTCTGTTTATGTGGTATATCACGTTTGTTGACTTGCATATGTGAACCATCCCTGTATCTCTGGTATGAAACCTGCTTGATCACAGTGGATTACCTTTTTGATATGTGGTTGGATTCAGTTAGCTAGTATTATATCATGGATTTTATCATTGCTGTTTATCAGGGATATGGCTTTGTAATTTTCTATTTTGGTTATGTCCTTTCCTGATTTGGGTAGTAGGGTGATGCTGACTTCATACAATGAATTAGGGAGGGTTTCCTTTTTTACTATCTTGTGGAATAGTGTCAATAAGATTGTTACCGATTCTTCTTTGAATGTCTGGTAGAATTCTGCTATTAATACATCTGGTCCTGTACTTTTTTCTTGTTCATAATTTTTAAATTACCATTTTCAATCTTGCTGCTTGTTATTGGTCTGTTTAGAGTATCTAATTATTTCTGATTTAAGCTAAGAAGGTTCCATTTTTCCAGAAATTTATCTATCTCTTCTAGATTTCAAGTTTATATGCCGAAACATGTCATAGTACCCTCGAATGATCCTTTATATTTCTGTGGTGTCAGTTGTAATACTTCCTGTTTGTTTCTTATTGAGGTTATTTGTATTTTTCTCTCTTCTTTTCTTGGTTAATCTTGCTAATGGTCTACCAATTTTATTTATCTTTTCAAAGACCCAGCTTTTTGTTTTATTTCTATTTTGTATTTTTTGTTTGTTTGTTTCAATTTCATTTAGTTCTGCGCTGATCTTGGTTATTTCCTTTCTTCTGCTGGGTTTGGGTTTGTTTTGTTTTGTTTCTCTAGTTCCTTGAAGTGTGACCTTAGAATATCAGTTTGTGCTTTTTCAGTCTGAAGGCTATGAAGTTTCCTCTTAGCACTGCCTTTGCTGTAAACCAGAGGTTTTGATAGGTTGTGTCACTGTTGTCATTCAGTTTGAAGAATTTTTAAATTTTCATCTTGATTCCATTTTTAAGGCACAAATTATTTAATTTCCATGTATTTGCATGGTTTTGCAGGTGCCTTTGAAGTTGGTTTTCAGTTTTATTCCACTGTGATCAGAGAGAGTGCTTGAAATAATTTCAATTTTCTTAAATTCAATGAGGTTTTCTTGTGGCCTATCATATGGTCTATCTTGGAGAAAATTCCATGTGCTGTTGAATAGCATATGCATTCTGTGGTTGTTGGATGGAATGTTCTATATATATATCTGTTAAGTCCATTCATTCCAAGGTATGTTTCACATCCATTGTTTCTTCATTGGCTTTCTGTCTTGATGACCTGTCTACTGCTGTCAGTGGAGTACTGAAGCTTTCAACTATTATTATGTTGCTGTCTATCTAATCTATTAGGTCTATTAGTAATTGTTTTATAAATTCTGGAGCTCCAGTGTTAGGTGCATACATATTTAGGATTGTAATATTTTCCTGTTGCACAAGACCTTTTACCATTATATAATGCCACTCTTTGTCTTTTTTAACTGCTATTGCTTTAAAGTTTGTTTTGTCTGATATAAAAGTAGCTACCCTTGCTCACTTTTGGTGTCCATTTTCATGAAGTGCCTTTTTCTATCCCTTTATTTTAAGTTTATGTGAGTCCTTATGTGTTAGGTGAGTCTCTTGAAGGTAGTAGATAGTCAGTTAGTGAATTTGTATGCAATCTGCAGTTCTGTATCTTTTAAGTGGAACATTTAGTCCATTTACATTTAATGCTAGTACTGAGATATGTGGTACCATTCCATTCATGGTGATATTTGTTGCCTGTATACTTGGTTTTTTTGCTTTATAGATCCTATGTGATTTATACTTTAGAAAGGTTCTGTTTTGACATGTTTCCAGGATTTGTTTCAAGATTTAGTGCTTCTTTCAGCAGTTCTTGTAGTGTTGGCTTGCTAGTGGCAAATTCTCTCAGCATTTGTTTGTCTGAGGAAGACTGTATCTTTTCTTCATATGTGATGCTTAGTTTCACTGGCTACAAAATTCTTGACTGATAATTGTTTTGTTTGAGGAAGCTAAAGAAAGGACCCCAATCACTTCTAGCCCCAATCCCTTCAAGCTAGAAACTCTAGCTTTAGAATTTCTACTGAGAAATCTACGGTTAATCTCATAGATTTTCCTTTATAGGTTACCTGGTGCTTCTGTCTCACAGCTCTTAAGATTATTTTCTTTGTCTTAACTTTAGATAACCTGATGACAATGTGCCTAGGCGATTATCTTTTTGTGAAGAATTTTCCAGAGGCTCTTTGTGCTTCTTGTACTTGGATGTCTAGGTCTCTAGAAAGGCTGGGGAAGTTTTCCTCAATTATTTCAGATATGTTTTTTAAAATTTCAGATTTCTTTTCTAACTCAGGAATACCGATTATTCTTAGGTTTGGTCATTTAACATGATCCCAGACTTACTGGAGGCTTTCTTCATATTTTCTTATTATTTTATTTTTGACTTTGTTGGATTGGTTTAATTCGAAGAACTTGTCTTCAAGCTCTGAATTTCTTTCTCCTACTTGTTGAATTCTATTGCTGAGACTTTGCAGAGCATTTTGCATTTTTATAAATGTGTCTGATGTTTCCTGAATTTTTTATTGTTTTTTCTTTATGCTACCTATTCCCGTGGATATTTATCTCTTCACTTCTTGTATTGTTTTTTTGGATTTCCTTGCATTGGGCCTCACCTTTCTCCAGTATCTCCCTGATTAGCTTAATAACTAAGCTCCCAAATTCTTTTGCAGGCAAACCAAGGATTTCTTCTTGGTTTGGATCCATTTCTGGTGAGCTACTGTGATTTTTTGGTTGTGTTAAAGATCATTGTTTTGCTATATTACCAGAGTTGGTTTTCTGGTTCCTTCTCATTTGGGTTGACTCTGTCAGAGGGAAGGTCTAGGGTTGAAGGCTGTTGTTCAGATTCTTTTGTCCCACAGGGAGATCCCTTGATGTAGAACTCTCCCCCTTTTCCTATGGATGTGGATTCTGGATGTTACCGAGGGGTCCTTGTTCTTAGAGCTCCCAAGATGGTGACAGCCACTTCCAAGATGGTGGCAAGCCTCTTGGTCTCTGAGCTGGGGTTCTTGGCCTCACGGATTCCAAGGAATGGAATCTTGGGCTATGTGGTGAGTGTTATAGATCTATTCAGCTCAATTAGGACAAATCCCAGGCACTCAGCCCACAAAAGAACAATGGCAAGCCTCTAGCCTGATTGGGAGTGGCAATGGGCACCACCTCACTGGCTCAGAAGTGCAACAGACACCCTGCTGGATCTGGAGGGGTGGAAGTCAACATCAGGACTGAGATGGAGGTGAACAGCAGTGGTGGACGGCAAGCTAAAGTTCAACTCATGTCGTAAAAAACACTGACCAGAAGGGTGTGCAGTTGCAAGATTCGATAGAGGGAAAATAGTGCTCCCATGCAATGCAAGGAGACCCAGAGAGGGTAGCCACTGCCAGCTGGAATGCCTGGGTTTATATGCTGATCATTGTCCCCCTCAACTGTGCTCTCAGGTGGTAGATGATTGGCTATTTCTTTACCTCCTATTTTTTGCCTAATTAGCATTTCTGTGAGCTCTCTTTACCACCTGATTGGTTGGGTGTGAGATAAGTTGCAAGTCCCATGTTTAAAGGTGGATGTGGTCACCTTCCCAGCTAGGCTTAGGGATTCTTAGTTGGCCTAGGAAATCCAGCTAGTCCTGTCTCTCACTGACAGCCGAGATATAGAGATTGTTATCTCTCTTCTGGGTCTAGCCACCCAGTATGTCTACCAGGCTCTGGGCTGGTACTGGGAGTTGTCTGCAGAGTCTTGTGATATGAACCATCTATGGGTCTCTCAGCTGTGGATACCAGCATCTGTTCTGGAGGCAGTGGCAGGAGGGTGAAATGGACTCTATGAGGGTTCTTAGCTTTTGTGGTTTAATGTTCTATTTTTGGTCTGGTTGGAATCCTGCTGGGAGGTGGTGCTTTCCAGAGAGCATCAGCTGTGGTAGTAAGGTGAGGAACCAGTGGTGGGCGGGGCCCTAGAACTCCTAAGAGTACATGCCCTTTTTTCAGACACCAGGATGAGTAGGGAAGGACTGGCAGGTCAGGGCCGTTCTAGCTGTGTCAGAGCTCAGATTCTCCTTTGGTGGGTCTTACTGCAGCTGCTATGCGGGTTGGGGTGAGGTTCCCAGGTCAATGGGGTTGTGTACCTAGGAGGATTATGGCTGCCTCTGCTGAGTCATGCAGGTCGTCAGGGAAGTGGGCAGAAGCCACAGTCACAGGCCTCACCCAGCTTCCACGAAATCTGAAGAGCCAGTCTCACTCCCACCGTGCTCCCTCTAACAGCACCAAGTCTGTTTCCAGGCAGTGGGCAATCAGGATTGAGGACTTGCCCCAGCCTACCTGCCTCCCAGCTGCAGAAGAAAAGAGCTTCAGTTCTTCCCCTGCCTGTGGAGTCTGCACACCAGATTCGTGCCCTCCCCAGAGTTCTGACCAGGAGGCTTCTTGACTGGTCCAAATTGTTACAAAATTCAGCTGAAGACTTATTTCTTCCTGTGGCATTTTCCTGGGGCCACTGGCCACACACCCAAAGGATCCTTGTGATGCTAGCAGGAATGGCCTGCCTGGGGAGCCAGCAAGCTCCCAAGGTCTTTCCCGTTGCTCCTCTACTTCTATATTTTGCTTGGCTCTCTAAATTATCTCAGCTCCAGGTAAGGTCAAAATCTTGTGCTGCAAGCCAGACATTCCGTTTCCTCAGTGGGGGTGTGTATTTGGGAACAGAGGAACTTCCTTTCCCATTTCTGCAGTTTGGGCACTCACAGTATTTAGGGTATCTCCTGGATCCTTCAGGAGCAGTCTGCTTCCTTCAGAGAGTCTGTGGGTCCTTTTGGGAGTCCCCATTTATTCCTGCAGTCATTCTGGAGCTAAAATTCACAATGCGAATCTCTGCATGCTGCTCTATCCATCCGAGTCAGAGCTGCGATGTAGTTCTGCCTCCCATCCGCGATGATGATCTTTCTGTCCAAAACAGAATATCCTTGACATTCAGATATAGTAATACATAGGTAGATTGATAAACACATATAAACAGAATTATGTTATTCTTTGTAAATATTTATGTCTATAAGAAATATTCATTAAGAGACATTTTGAATACGTCAGCCAATTTTGAGGACAAAGATGAAAATGAACTTCTCAACTATGTGTCTCTATACCATAAAAGACTTGAACATAGCCAAACAATTTCATGTATAAACATCAACAAACCTTCACATTTACAGGCATGGCCTGGGAAATGAGCTTTTAGTACTGTTATTTAAGACTTTATGTTCAGCTTAGAAGTTCAGGGTCCTGCGTTTCTTCTCCCTGTGTGTGTGTGTGTGTGTGTGTGTGTGTTTCACATCCATCATTCTGGGTCTCTTCATTGCACTTATAACAGTACCTAGTCTTTTAAACATGGCTTAGGAGATACTGCGTAATCTACCTATCAAATCCATCTTCTATTTTATTTTGAACTAGTCTCAGCCCACAACACTCTAAAAACATTGTTCTTGTTCTCAGTTTCCAAAAATGGTAAGCTCTCTCTTGGGTCAATTCATTTTGTTTATCGTTCACTCTTTCTGGAGATACTTCCCTTGCATACTCACATTTCTGGCTTCTTCTTATCCTTAGGTCTCATCTAAAATGTCAGCTCTGCAGAGGGGCTTTCTCATAGTATTTATCTAAAAAAGACACCTCATGGTGTTCTGTCATTGAGGCCTTTGATTTTATTTCATTGCTATTATCACAATTTCTAATGATGCATTTTTTCACCTGTTAGGTTGTCAACTCTGCAAACTTCAGATTGCGTCTGCTTGCTGATTACTATCTACTGTGACACAGCACATTTTCTGGCATAAAGTAGATTCTTAAAGAAATTTTGCTGAATGAATGAACAAATTTATTTTGGAATGAAGTCTCTTTAACAGTCTTGGCATATGCTATTTAATCTAAATTGTGTGCAACATGGGGGCCTTCAGAAATGAATACCCGTAGAAACAGGAAAACCTGTATATTTTTACACTAAGTTTGATGAAGAAATGAATAGTTGTGAAGAAGTATCATTGGCCAAAGGGAGCATGACCTAATGATAACAAACTGGGAGAACTTAGCAAAGTCTCTTTGTTTAGTTTCTTCTCTGCATTGCTATTTGATATGGTTTGGCTGTGTCTCCACCCAAATCTCATCTTGAATTGTACTTCCCATAATCCTCAGTGGGAGGTAATTGAATCACGGGGGCAGTTACCCCCATACTGTTCTTGTGATAGTAAGTGAATTCTCAAAATTTTTTGAGAATTAGATAGTTTTCTAAGGGGCTTTTCTCCCTTTGCTTGGACCTTCTCCTTCCTGCTGCTCTGTGAAGAAGGTATTTTCACCTTCTACCATGATTGTAAGTGTCCTGTGGCCTTCCCAGCCAAGTGGAACTGTGAATCGATTAAGCCTTTTTTTCTTTATAAATTACCCAGTCTTGGTCATAGCAGCATGAAAATGGATTAATATGGTAAATTCATACCAGGAGTAGTGGGGCACTGCTATAAAGATACCCCAAAATGTGGAAGTAACTTTGAAACTGGGTAACAAGGAAAGGATGGAATAGTTTGGAGGGGTCAGAAAAAAACAGGAAAATGTGGGAATGTTTGGAACTTCCTGGACACTTGTTGGGTGGCTTTGACCAAAATGCTGATAGTGATATGGACAATGATGTCCAGGCTGAGGTGGTCTCAGATGTAAATGAGGAACTTCTTGGAAACTGGAGCAGAGTTCAATCTTGTTATGCTTTAGCATTGGGACTGGTGGCATTTTGCCCCTCCCCTAGAGATCTGTAGAACTTTGAACTTGGAAGAGATGGTTTGGAATTAGAACTCATGTTTAAAAGGGAAGCAGAGCATAAAATTTTGGAAAATCTGCAGCCTGATGATTCAATAGAAAAGAAAAACCTATTTTCTGAGCAGAAATTCAAGCAGGCTGCATAAATTTGCACAAGCAATGAAGAGCCAAATATTAATTGCCAAAACAATGGGGAAAATGCCTGCAGGGCATCAGAGGTATCATGGCAGCCTTGCTCATCACTGGCCCAGAGGCTTAGAAGGAAAAAAATGGTTTCCTAGTCTGGGCCTAGAGCCCCCTGCTCTGTGCAGCCTCAGGACATGGCGCCTGGCATCCCAGCTGCTTCAACTCCAACCATGACTAAAAGGAACCAGCGTACAGCTCAGGACACTAATTCAGAAGATGCAAACCCCAAGCCTTGGCAGTTTCCATGTGATGTTGAGCCTGTGGGTTCACAAAAGTAAAGAATTGAGGTTTAGGAACTTCCACCTATACTTCAGAGAATGTATGAACATGCCTGGAGGTTCAAGCAAAAGTTTACTGTAGGAGTGCAGCCCTCATGGAGAACCTCTGCTAGGGCAGTGCAGAAGGAAAATGTGGGGTTGGAGCCCCCACACAAAGTCTCTACTGGGGCACTGCTTAGTGGAGCTGTAAGAAGAGGGCCACTGTCCTCTAGACCCCAGAATGGGAGATCCACTGATAACTTGCACCATGTTCCTGGAAAAGCTGCAGACACTCAATGCCAACCTGTGAAAGCAACCAGGAGGCAGGGGTTGTACCCTGAAAAGCCACAGGGGTGGACTGCCCAAGGCCCCAGAAGCCCACCACTTGCATCAGCATGACCTGGATGTGAAATATGGTGTCAAAGGAGACTATGTAGAAACTTTAAGGTTTAGTGACTGCCCACTAGATTTTGGACTAGCATGGTACCTGTAGAACCTTTGTTTTGGCCCATTTCTCCCATTTGGAAGGGGTGTATTTACCCAATGCCTCTACTGCCATTGTATCTAGGAAGTAATTACCTCACTTTTGATTTTACAGATTCATAGGTGGAAGGGATTTGCCTTGTCTCAGATGAGACTTTGGACTTCGACTTTTGGGTTAATTCTGGAATGAGATAAGTATGGGGGACTGTTGTAAAGGCATGACTGTGCTTTGAAATGTGAGAACATGATATTTGGGAGCTGCTGGATGTGGAATGACATGGTTTGACTGTGTCCCCACCCAAATCACATCTTAAATTGTAGTTCCTATAATCCCCATGTGTCATGGGAGGGACCCAGTGGGAGGTAATTGAATCATAGGGGTGGTTATCCCACATGACCTTCTTATGATAATGAGTTCTCACAAGATCTCATGGTTTTAAAATGGGCTTTCCCGCCTTTGCTCACCGCTTCTTCCTGCTTCCCTGTGAAGAAGGTGCCTTTCTTCCCCTTCACCTTCTACCATGCTTGTGAGTTTCCCGAGGCCTTCTAAGCCATGTGGAACTGTGAGTCAATTAAATATTTTTCTTTTATAAATTATTCAGTCTTGGTTATTTCTTCATAGCAGCATGAGAATGGACTAATACACTGTCTTCAGAGATATAGATGCCCCTTTCCTCCCAGTGCAAAGTAGGTACCCATCACATGAGGGTTTTATGACCCACTTCAAGAAAGGTATAAGAAGGCCAGAGAGTGACTATCCTGTTTCTGTTGTTTTCTCAAATGCCAAGGTACCATATTTTGGGGTAACTTGTCCTGAATCCTATCAGGAGATAAAGAGAAAAAAAAAAAACAGCACCAAGTTAAGAGTAAAAACACAGGTGAGCTTGAACCTCCATTGCTACCCTCTCCCTTTGCTATATTTTCATGGTGTTCAATGAATCTCCTTCCCTATTATTAGTTTAACACTTGTTTCTCTAAAATATAACTCTCTTAAGAGAAAATAAAGTGACTCACAAGGACCATACTAATTATAATTACATTCCTAAATAGTGTCCCTCACTTATAAAAATTTGATTCCAAAAAGTATCCTTTAAAGTGTTTTTATTTCTAATAATAGAATCAAAGAAAGAGTTCTTTGCAAAATTAATTTAAATTTGTTTTTCAAGCATTCTGTTAAGTTAATGAGAAAAACCCTTGTGATTTGAATGTTGAAATCCCTCATTTTTTCTTAATAAGGCCATTTGATTCAACAGGACTTCAAAGATATGTAGATAAAGATGCACATTAATTTAATAGATAAGCCACCAAAGGGCTGATTAAGAGCATTTATTGACTCTTCTTTAGCTGATTGCAAGACACATCCAATAACCAGGGGTTAAATGAAAACAGAGACAACAGGTTTATTTTGTAAGACGCTTTAGAATAAAAAGAGAGCATATATGGTCACATATATTTAAATATAGTCATTGTGAATGGTGCATTAATAATTAAGTTTTTATGTCCTAAAAATACAGGCATAACCCCCTGTGCTAAGGCACTGTTAATCAAATATACATTCCAGAACCTGTCAGAAATTATTTCAATGAGCCATTGCTGGTACTTTATAAGTTAAAAGGCATCCTCTTAATATTGTTAAATTTAATTGCCTTTTACAAAACATATTTTTTCTCTGTCACGTTATGTGAAATTGGGACTTAATTTCAAAATTTAAATTTATAGATCTATGGATTATATGTATAAAATAAAATACATATAAAATGTATTAATATATTCAAATAATAATCAAATTTATAAAAGAAGTATATGTTAATAATTGCAATAAAGGCCGGGCGCGGTGGCTCAAACCTGTAATCCCAGCACTTTGGGAGGCTGAGATGGGCGGATCACGAGGTCAGGAGATCAAGACCATCCTGGCTAACACGGTGAAACCCCGTCTCTACTAAAAAATACAAAATATTAGCCAGGCGTGGTGGCGGGCGCCTGTAGTCCCAGCTACTTGGGAGGCTGAGGGAGGAGAGTGGCATGAACCCGGGAGTCGGAGCTTGCAGTGAGCTGAGATCTGGCCACTGCACTCCAGCCTGGGCGACAGAGCGAGACTCCGTCTCAAAAAAAAAAAAAAAAAAAAAAAAAAAAAAAAAAAAAAAAAAAAAATTGCAATAAAAATTCAGAGTCTAAGTGTTTAATTTGAAATACCTATAATCTAAACCAATCAATTAACTATTTAATATTTGAAAATTTTAAGAGCAGTATACTTTTGAATTATAAATTATGAGCATAATGTTAGCATATTGACTTTAGTGCACATAGTTTTTTCTATTGATTATGAAGCAGGTTTAAAACAAAAACTTTGTTTTTTTTCAAAACCAGTCTCCTAAATATTTATTTCCAAAGTATTAAACTATCCCTCAGTTTTATGTAGTATGCCATGAGTAAACTGAAACAAATTGGTGAGTTCTAGATTTAATTTTTCACAATGTTCCATAAGCCTGTTTATCTTTCTCTTTTTCCTTTATTGACTTGAGTGATCATTTTTTTCTCGTGTTTGTATGTTAATATCCCATCCCTTAATTAGAGAGTGACACTTATCTTTTTAATGTTTATGTTTGTAATAGGAACAAAAATTACCCCAGTGTGCATTGTTGGACATAGGAAAAATCTGGTGAGTATGGGAACCTTGAATTTGCTGCAGTTCGGGTATACTGTTGGCCTTATCCACCATTCTGTCTTCCCCTGTTCAAATTCTCCATCTTTCTCTCCTATGGGGAACACTATCATTAACCAGCTTGTTCACTATGTACTTCTTTGATTACTATCCCCAGAGTTAAAACCTATCCTAAAGTTGGTAAAGAATTCCTAATATTCTTTTCATACGGCATCTCTTTATATATTTTTTAAAGCAGGCCTTGTTCAATTTTGCGGATTTTTAATTTTATATAAATGTAAATGTACACGGGTAAAAGCTCAAACACAGAGACTAACCAAAAATGGGAAATAAGAATTCTAGGCCTAGGGAACAAAGGAAAGAGGGAACTAAAGAGACCCCCTTTGATATTCACCTGTATAGCCCATTGGGGAGAATTCTGAAGGTTTCGAGGGACATTCCTTGAACCAGGGACAAAGAAAAGGAAAAGATGATAAAGTTTTTCTGTTTTACCTCGCCCAAAGACCCCATTCATAAGCTTTTGGTCTTTTGGCCTACGTTTGGCTCAGGAGGATTGAATGTGTCAAGTTTTAATTCTCTATGTAAATGATAAAACTCCATCCTCACAAGAAGAGATGGGTTATGCTCTTTATTGAATCAGGTTATTAGTCCCCATGGTCTTCCTTAAAGAAGGAGAAAAAGAGCATAGTAAAGAACGCTCACCCAATGAAAATCCCTGGGATGCCCTAACTTACATTCCCCGCCATACATCTCCCAAAAGAAGCAACAGGAAAATCAGGGGGCAACAGGAAGATCAGGGGGCAACAGGAAGATCCGGGGCAACAGGAAGATCCGGGGGCAACAGGAAGATCGGGGGCAACAGGAAGACCAGAGGAAGAGAAATCTGGACATTAAGGGAATTAAACCCAGTGTTCCCTTAAATCATTACTGAACTTGAGGAAAGAATTAGAACAATGTAAGAAGGATATTAAGAATTTATCTGTTACCTCCAAACAGCAGATGTCTAACATGTACCCTCTTAGAGAAGTCCCTATGGTACAGTAGGAGTTGCATTTGTGAGTGTGCCTTTAACAAGTACTGAGGTTAGAAATTTTAAAAAGGAAATGAGGCCACTTTCAAATGATCCCCTTGGTTTAGTTGAACAGCTAAATCAATTTTTAGGACCAAATCTTTATACTTGGGCTGAAATCATGTCAATCATGAATATTCTGTTTACTGGGGAAGGGAGGGGGATGATTAGAAGGGCAACCATGATCATCTGGGAGAGAGAGCATCCTCCCAGGCAATGAGTCCTGCCATCGGGGCAGAAATTCCCAAATGTAGATCCCAAATGGAATAATAATGGAATTGGGTCCAAATGCAAGATTTCAGGAAAGTAATAATTAGGGGGATTAAAGAGTCCACTTCTAGGACACAAAATGTCTTGAAAGCATTTGAGATTCAGCAAGAAAAAGAGAAGACTCCCTCTGCGTTTTCTGCAGAGGCTCAGGGATCAAATGAGAAAATGTTCAAGATTAGATACAAAGGATCCAGTAGGGTAAGATCTTTTAAAGGTTAATTTTGTAACTAAAAGCTGGCCTGATATTACTGAGAAACTACAAAAGATTGATAGATGGAATGAGAAATTGAGGAATTACTGAGGGAATCTCAGGTTTTTGTAAGAAGGGAGGAAGAGAGACAGAAACAAAAGGCAAAGATAATGGTTTCCACTGTGGAGGAAGTAGTTAGAAAGAGTTTAAATGAAGACCCCTCTTGGAAAAGAAGAGAGAATACTAGGTCTCAGCAAAGAGACAGGAGGGAAATACAGAGAAAAACTCCAAAGACTGCAAGTGGATGCTACAAACTTGGAAAACCAGGACATTTTAAGAGAGAATGTCTGGAATGGAAAAAGGAAGAGAATGTGATCCCCTTTATGAATTTTGATGGAGAATAGGGGGGTCAGGGGTTCTTTCTGAGCAGGTCCCACCAGGAACCCTTGATAAACTTGAGGGTGGGAACCGAAGGGGAAAAGTAAAATTTTTGATCAACACTGGAGTGGCTTGCTCCTCCCTAATGTACCAACCAAGGGGCACAGCACATTCTAGGGGAAAGTTAACAGTATCAGGGGTGAAGGGGGAGGGATCTGAGGTTCCAATATTTAAGAAAGTGTTAATTAGGTTGAGATCAGAACAAATTAAGTGGTCACTCTTACATGTTCTCGAAGCAGAAACAATCCTCCTTGGTCGAGACATGATTGTTAGATTAGGTTTAGGATTAGGATTAGAGGAGGGACAAACAAAAGAAATTATAGGCCTCCTAACAGAGGAAAGAAAAAGTAACTTTAATCCCCTTGTGTAGATTAAGGGAAGCAACAGAGGAGGATTAAAAATCACACCCTAACAAATTGAACTAAAACAACCAGGAAAAATAGTTTTCAGGAAACAATCTCCCATACACATTAATGGGAGGAAAGGTCTCCAACCAGTAATAGAGGGATTAGTTAAAGATGGACTATTGGAACTCTGCATGTCACCATACAACACTCCAATTCTCCCAGTCAAGAAATCAGATGGGTCATATAGATTAGTGCAAAATCTAAGCACTAAAATCTAAGGGCTATAAATCAAATTGTCCAAACTCACCATCCTGTGGTGCCTGACCCCTACACCCTCCTTAGTAAAATATACTAAGAACATAAGTGGTTCAGTGTAGTGGATCCAAAAGATGCATTCTGGGTGTGTCCCCTAGACTCTAAGAGTAGGAACCTCTTTGCCTTTGAATAGGAAAATCTCATAACTGGAAAAAAGCCACAGTATCAGTGGACTGTGCTGCCACAAGGTTTCATGGAAGCCCCAAACTTATTTTGTCAAGTCTTAGAAAAAGTCCTGGAGGAATTCCAACCTTTAGGAGAAACCCAGTTGTTATAATACGTGCATAATCTTCTAATTTCTGGGGAAAGGAGGGCCGTGGTATCAGAAGCTACCATATGCTTGCTTATTTTCCTAAGGGAAAGGGGATTGTGAGTCTCCTAAAACAAATTGCAATTTGTAGAAAAATAAGTTAAATATATAGGACACCTAATTAGTGAAGGAAAGTGGAGAATAAACTCAGAAAGAATATTGGAATCGTGGGTCTGCCCTTGCCTAAGACAAAGAGAGAATTCTAAAAAATTTTCACGTTTAACTCATTACTGTAGGTCATGGATTAACTCACAGGTTCTAAAGACAAAGATTCTGTATATTAAGTTATTTGAAAGGGAACCTGAGCCCTTGCAATGGTTCCCATAGTCGTCCCCATTAAGGCAATGGAGGATTTAAAGCAAGCCCTCATCACAACCCCAGCCCTGGCTCTCCCATCTTTAGAAAAAATGTTTCATCTGTTTTTAACAGTAGACCAGGGCATGGCCCTTTGGGTGTCCACTCAAACCTCAGGGCAGAAGAGGCAACCTGTTGCTTTTATCTCCAAGCTTCTTGATCCTGTCTCTCAAGGGTGACCCAAATGTGTGCAAGCAGTAGCTGCCAAGGCCCTGCTAGTACAGGAGAGTTGAAATCTGACCTTTAATGGGGCCTGTTAGTGAGCACCCCACATCAGGTTAGGAGTATATTAAATCAGAAAGCTGGGAGATAGTATACTGATTCCAGGATTCTAAAATATGAAGCCATATTACTAGAAAAAGATGATTTGGTTTTAACAAGAGATACTTGCTTGAATCCAGCCAATTTCTTGAAAGGAGAGGAGAACAAAGAGGCATCAAACCATAATTGTTTAGATATCATAGAATACCAAACCAAAGTTAGACCAGACCTTAAAGAAGCTCCATTACATGATGAGATAAGGCTGTTTGTGGATGAGTCGTCCCGAGTGATAAATGTCAAGAGACATAATGACTATGCTGTCATTAATGGAAAAAAGAAAGAAAGAAAAAAAAAAAAAACACAATTCTTATGTAAGAAAGGTAGCTTATCTAATGGCTGGTGAGCCTAAACCTGTAAAGTATATGCTCTTAACCAGGCCCTAAAGCTCATAGAAGGCCAAGACAGCATTATGTATACTAATCCCAAATATGCCTATGGAGTGATACAAACCTTTGGAAAGATCTGGACAGAGCGGGGCCTAACAAATAGCAGGGGAAAATAATTGTTACAGGGTAACTCGTCAAACAAGTTTTCAATAGCCTCTTGCTTCCAGCAGAGGTAGCACAGTTCATATAAATGGCCATCAAAAAAGGAACACTATAGAGGCTGTTGGGAATAGGCTTGTGGATGAAGCTGTTAAGCAAGTTTCCCTGGAGGAAAAAGTTAGACTATTTAGCCTAATTCCAGATATCCCTAAGGTAGTATTAAGCCCCAATTTTCCAAAAAGGAGAAAGAAGAACTGGGCAAGATAGGGGCCACTCAAACTGAAGATAGAAGATGGGTGCTCCCTGATGGGAGAAAAATGATAAGTAAACCAATAATGAGAGAACTAATGTTCATGCTACACAAAGGAAGTCACTGGGGTCCCCAGCATGTCTGTCATGCAATATTCAAGAATTCTGGGTGTATAGGGATTTATATCCTTGCTAAACAAGTGTGCGGAGTTTGTGTGACCTGCCAAAGGAATAAACAAAACAGTAGTTAGAGCACAGACTACTGAAGGAAAACTTCCCGGGTTAAAACCATTTCAAAACATGCAAGTAGATTTTACAGAAATGCCAAAAAAAAAAAAAAAAAAAAAAAAAAGGAGACTAAAGTATCCACTAGTAATAGTAGACCACCTCTCTGGCTGGTGAACACCCTCCCTCTCCCAACTACCACCTCCAGGAATGTCATCAAAATAATTTTAAGACAAATTATACCCAGATTTGGCTTGATGAAAAATACTGATTCAAACAACGGAAGCCACTTTATCTCGAGGGTGCTAAGGGGAATTATGGAAGGTTTACACATTAGATAAGATTACCACACCCCTTGGCATCCCCCCTCCTCTGGAAAGGTAGAGAGAATGAATCAAACTCTTAAAAGGCATATTAGCAAACTCATCTTAAAAACTAAAATGTCTTGAACCAAACGTCTCCAAATAACACTCCTTAGGATTAGGACAACCTTAAGGAAATACTTGGGATTGTCCCTCTACTAGTTATCTTCCCCGTCATCCCTTAGGTTAAAAGGACTTCTGACTCAAACTCTGCCTCTTGAGTTTACAGTCCACCACTTCTAGCCTGGTGAGTTGGTGCTAATTAAGACTTGGGAGGAAAAGAAGCTCCACCTAAACTGGGAAGGTCCCTAACAAGTGCTCCTGACCACCAAGACAGCAGTGCGAAGAGCTGAATGAGGATGTACTCATTATACTCGGGTCAAGGAACTGGTAAAAGAAACACCAGAAGAAAGCAAAAGGGGTTAATAGGAAGTGTATGAATCACCTAAGGAACCCTTAAAGTTAACTCTGAGAAAAACCTGTAAGGGAATTATGAGACAATCCCATCATTGGGGGTGGATATGATTAGGATTAATCCTAACACAAGGGGTGAAAGAAGGCCTGAGTATTGGATGAAGCCTAGGGGTGGAAAGTAGGGAGTACTCAATGAAGCTGATAATCATCATAACTAGGGCCTCCACCCCTGAGACCCTAAAGTTTGATGCCTGCCAAGTCTTACCTCGTGGAAATTAAAAAAAAAAAAAAAAAAAAAAAAAAAGGGCAGTTGTCATAAGTAGACAAATATCTATGTCCTGAAATGGGCTGCTACTGGGGAAAGCCCTGGGTTAGCTGGAATGAGGTCTAGTGGACCACTCAATTTCAAGGCTGGGTGAGTCATTCTTCAAAACAGAACTTTAAAGGATAAAATACATTTATATAAGGGCCCCATGCCACCAACTGTGAAAATTTAGAATGGAATCCTCTATTAATCACAATAAACAACTCAGCTACTTTAGACCAGGAACCTTAGAGGTATGGATTAGGAATAGATATCTCAGGAAGGGACTTCAAGGAATGGTTAGTTCTCAGGCTAATCTATAACTCCTAGCCCCACCACTTCCTTCAGCTCACCACGCAATAACCCTAAGAGAGAAAAATAATTAAGATAACTGACCTGAGGTAAGCTGTGAAAATTGAGACCAGATATGGGGATGTAAATGCTGGGTTCAATGGGTCAAATTTTCGGTACTAGCCCTCAACAAAAGCGACTGTTGTGCGTGCTCTGCTGGGCGGCCTCAGGCACAGGTGGTTCCATTTCCCCTAGGATGGAATACCAGTTTGAAAAGAATGTGTTGTGTGTTGGTTGTATACCAGGACAGTAATGCATGGGGAAATAAGACTTGCAAAAGTCTATCACTGCTGTTTCCCACCTTGCAAAGATCAGACCCGAAAGCAATCTTCTCATTCTCCATAGGGAATGTGAATCACCCTCTTGCCTCTCTAAGCAGGGGGCATGGTTCAATAAGCCCGAGGGAGAACTTTCAACTTGTACCCATATCCTAAATGTGACTGGTGAGTAAGACAAAGGCAACTACTCGGCTCTTCATATACCCCCTGCTGATGTCTGGTGGTATTGTGGAAAGAGGAACCTCTGTGACCTGTTACAATCCAATTGGACCAGGATTTGTGCCTTAGTTTAGTTGGCCATTCCATCCACCCTGGCATTCCATAAGATCTCCAAGAATCCACATGGCCACTGAAGTCGGAGAGATTTAATACATTCTTTTAATCCCAACGTTTATATTAACTCAATAGGAGACCCTAGAGGAGTACCTAATAAATTTAAGGGCCAAAACCAAATAGCTGCAGTTTTTAAGTCAGCACTCTTCTGGTGCTCCACTATTAATAAAAATGTGGATTGGATTAATTACATCTATTATAATCAAGAAAGATTCATCAACTTTACTCAAGAATATTAATACGTTCCATCTCTTCCATTTTGTAACCTTTAGTCCTAAAGATGTTGGCTGCTTCCTGCAGTTTCTTCCTTTGTGAAAACTTTATGTTCTCTTTCTGCCTTGAAATTAGGTATCAGTCTAGTTAACAAAATTATATATAGTTAATAATTTTTATATTTAATTTTCTCTGTTAAGGTAACTGGAGTGATTTGCATATCCTGATTGAAACCTCATGATTTTTTAATAACATTGCTAAAAAAATCTTTGAGCATTACTATAAATGCATTTTTATTTTTATTTTATTATTATTTTTTTTTGACAGAGACTCCCTCTGTCCTCCAGGCTGGAGTGCAGTGGCGCGATCTCGGCTCACTGCAAGCTCCGCCTCCCAGATTCACGCCATTGTCCTGCCTCAGTCTCCCGAGTAGCTGGAACTACAGGCACCCGCCACCACACCTGGCTAATTTTTTTGTATTTTTTAGTAGAGATGGGGTTTCACCGTGTTAGCCAGGATGGTCTGGATCTCCTGAACTTGTGATCCACCCGCCTCGGCCTCCCAGAGGGCTGGGATTACAGGCGTGAGTCACTGAGTCTGGCCTAAATGCACATTTTTAATAATTCCCCTAGTGCATACTCTAAGAGTGTAGTGGGATCCTAGGTTGTTCACAGGTTTAACTACAAGATAATTACCACTCTTTCTACAACGTGATTATGCCAATTACACTTCCAAAAGTAATAAAGCAGAGTTCACAGTACTCAACATTTTCCTCTACACTGATAATACGCTGGTTTTTTCTTTTTTTCTTTCTTTTTTTTTTTTTTTTTTTTTTTTTTTTTTGAGCTAAGTCTTGTTCTGTCACACAGGCTGAATGCAGGGTGCAATCACAACTCGTGGCTGCCTTGACCTCCCAGGTTCAAGCAATCCTCTCACCTCAGCCTCCTGAGTAGCTGAGACAACAGGTGCATACCACTTTGCCTGGCTAATTTTTTGACTTTTTTTTTTTTTTTTTTTTTTAATGTAAAGACAAAAATCTCCTTTGTGGCCCATCCTGACCTCAAACCCCTGGGCTCAAAGGGTCCTCCCATCTCAGCCTCCCATAGTGCTGGGTTTACAGGGGTGAGCTACTGTGCCCCATTTTTTTCTTCTAGTGGTTGTGAAATTATATAACATTGTCCCTTTAATATATGTTCTTTACATTATAATGAGCTTGCATACATTTATATACATACAAAAACATTTTATGTTTTAGTGGTAGTGCTTGAAATTAAATGATGGTACATACAGGGGAATTAGATCTGTGCTCAAATAATCCCATCCCTGAGTTGAGCCTTGCAGTGGAAGCATCATTATTATAGAGGGTAAGTGATGTCTGTAGACTTTCACACAGTGCAACCAATGTAGGTTCAAAACTACAGTAAAAAGAATTGGTAAGATGAAAGAGAAACAATTTTAGAAGAGAAAGCTCTGCCATGGGTCAAGTAAGAATTTCAAAGAGAAATGACTCCATCCATTTTCCTTAAATGTAATAGTGCAGGAGGGCTTTTGAAAGGTAGGGAATAAGCCTGGCTAATGACATTTGTAATGCACTCCCTATTTTAAATCCATTGACAGCATTTCCAGAACCAATGTCTTATGGAAACTTGAGGCCATTATGTTGCTCTTGTCTGCATTCACTAAACATTGGCTTCTCTATCCAGTATTTTTTTGAGAAAACAAGTATGTCACAGATGCACATATGACCACTACTAAAAGAAATTTTTAAATGGGTTAGCAGTGAAATTCAGTTCTGTAAATATGAAGATAATAGAGCTAAGATGATGATATTGACACCTTGCCATTTAGTTTACCCAATTAGATTTTGCCCTAATCCTAGAAATGTTAAAACATTTCATCATTATTCAAATCAGTGAAGGATGTGCATTAATTATACATAGACATCATCAACACTGGGAATATAGACATTGCATCAAAAATAAGATCTCCAAATCTCCTTTACTCATAAAATTCTCTTTGATATAAAAGTTGAAAGCATGAGGATATGATCCCTGTGTGTGTGCCAAGACCAAGGTTTTCCTGTGCAGAAAGTCAGTTATTACTTCTAACATAATTTTCACAAGTGTACTAGAAACAAAATGCAGAGCCTTGGAGATTTACCACATCTTATTCCAACATTTTGGTAAACTATTCACAAGTCATTTTTGAGATGAAAGCCATATTTTAGGAACTAAGAAACGTTTGTTTTTGAACAGGTGATGAAACTACCTAGCATATATATTAACTCTCTTCATGGTGACAATGAAAAAGAAAAATATTTCTAGCCATGAAACTTGAATGTCAAAAAGTAACATCAAATCAGATATTTGTTATTTTGATACAAGAGTTTAGTTATGACATAGCTTCTCACTTTCCTAGGCTTATACTCTGTAACTGATGTGAATGCTGAGGAAGTAGGCCTAAATTTGAAGATTAATTTGATCTTCAAAAGAGAGTAATATCACTCCATGCATTGCTTTGGTTTCATGCCTTGGTGTCCATGTATTTTCCATACAGTGTGTGCTCGTGTGTTCTCCTTCTCCATCTCTTGCACACCTTCAGGAAGCTTATTTTGTATCATGGCCACCCTATGGATTACCATGCCTTCCTCTCTTTCCTAACTGACAAACAGACGTGACAATAATTCCTTTATTTTTCTGGGAGAAATCTGTGATAGAGGTGTGCATTGGACAGTATAAATCAAAAATAAAATTCTAAGATTCCCAAAAGGACTGAATAGATCCCTCCTTTTGGCCAAGGGCATTCTAAAGTTAACCTGAAAAACTAGTTTAGGCCATGATTGCAAAAGGGGTTCTAACATGTCACATGATACTCTACTTTTTTTGGAATTCAACCACAACTGACCAGTATTAACATTAAAACAGAGATCTTAAGACTGACAAAACAGATTCTGTGTAGCAATAAGATGACAAATTCCAACCTGACTCTAGTATAGCATCACATGACAGATAACAGACCCAGAAAGAAATCACACTAGCTTTAGTTAATGTTATATAATTGCAAAAGCACAGATGTCATAAATTTCAAAGAAAGACTAATAGAACAAAGATTAGGGATTCTGAATTAATTTGAATGATCAAAACTATTTCAACTATTTTTCCATTAGACACAAGAAAAGAAAGAAAGAAAGAAAGAAAGAAAGAAAGAAAGAAAGAAAGAAANGGAGGGAGGGAGGAAGGAAGGAAGGAAGGAAGGAAGGAAGGAAGGAAGGAAGGAAGGAAGGAAGGAAGGAAGGGGAAAGAGAGAGAGAAATGGAGAAAGAAGAGGAATTGAATACAATTTGTATATTTAATTTTCCATATTTGAATTTTTCTGGAAAATAATTGCTTTTTGAATTGAGAAGCTCACTGAAAATTTTACTTCAGCAGGGTGACATCCATTGTATACATCCCTTTTGTAAACTTTGCCAGATTTGCATTTTCACTAACAGCTGCTAAAACCAGCCCATGCACAGGGAGCATTGCTACCCACTGAGCAAGCTCTCTCTTTCACTGGCCTTAGTTTTCTAATTTCTATTGCTATATATTCAGAATAATTTACTTACTCTATAATTACTTTATTTGTTATAAAAATAATAATCATAAGATTTTTCTCGTATTGTTGATGACAGGGAAAATAAGCAATAATTATTTTATTGTTGCTATCACTTAATAGAGTCACTATGTGCTAATGTTGTGTTAAGTAATTTTTAACAATTTAAGTATTTTTCTAAATATCTACAGCTTAATTTAAGTTTTTATGAATATCATTTAGGAGTTTTTTGTAGCAAATATAGTAATCAAGTCTGACATAGAAGGAAGAAAAATACAGAACTCCTGAGAGTTACCTGGAACAAAAACTATGAATTATTAGGTTACTAGTACTAGCATTAAAAAATCTAATGTTTTCTTCTACCCTTGATTCATTATGTTTAAAATTCAAAACTTCTGGAAAATGATCTTAATTGGCTAAATCTAGGCTACATGGCTTCCCCTTGACTTTTCTGGGGAGCCAAATCTGCAAGATCTCCAAAAGTTTCCAGATACTAGGCTGGATACCTTTCACACTGTTTCACCAAGATTAGCTATTTGGTTATAGAAATCTATTATTTTGAAATTCTTATGTTCGTTGTGAATCTAGATCACATAAAATATATATACTGTATATCTTCGGCCATGCTTAAACATTTTACTAATATATAACTTCAAAGATATATTCACATAAGAGTGAGAAGCAGAAAATTGTGGGGAAGTAAGAAGGGAAGACATATAGTAACATATTTAGTTTTTCAATTAGTTTCTTTCATTTTATTCAGCATTAACATTTTAGCTTTTTTTTTGTTTTTGTTTTTGTTTTTGTTTTAAGACAGGGTCTTGCTCTGTTTCCCAGACTGGAGTGTAGTGGCGTGATCTTGGCTCACTGAAACCTCCACCTCATGGGTTCAAATGATTCTCCTGTCCCAACCTCCTAAGTAGCAGGGACTACAGGCATGTGCCACCACACCTGGCTAAGTTTTTGTATTTTTAGTAGAGACAGCGTTTCACTGTGTTAGCTAGAATGGTCTCAATCTACTGACCTTGCAATCCTCCCTTCTTGGCCTCCCAAAAATTTAAGCATTTTTAATGAAATATTCTTTGGGATCATGGTTTTAACTATTACATACTGGTACATAGCAAATATGTATGTTGCTCTACATTGCTGGGTTTTGTTTGCTTGTTGATTTTAGGAGTACCCTACATGAGTGTCAGAAATTGAAACTTGAAAAGAAATATCACATATTTCTTTACCTTTGTACTGAATTAGACAATTCTGTCAATTATGTTATTACTGCAAGTGCAATATATCATTAAGTTGATATATACCTCACTTCCATTTAACTCTATTTACAATTATCTTACAATCAATGACATATTAGAACCGATAAAATATAGTATAGTCTAGAACCATTGGCCATTAGGTATTTAGGTCATCTCTAAATTGAAAATAAAGAGCTGGA
Source organism: Theropithecus gelada (assembly GCF_003255815.1). Taxonomy (NCBI): domain Eukaryota; kingdom Metazoa; phylum Chordata; class Mammalia; order Primates; family Cercopithecidae; genus Theropithecus; species Theropithecus gelada. The sequence continues at coordinate 131,116,638 of NC_037672.1, read as the reverse complement.
GGGGCTAACTCAACATGAGTTAACTTAATATTGTGAGGGCTAGAAATTAGGCTCATTCAAAAAACCAAAGAAGCAAGGGTCTACTTTCTTATTGTAATGAATGTCTAAGGAGATGTCATACCATTCAAAAACAAAACAAAAAACAAAAAACCTCCTGCCCTAATATATATTTATATAAAAAACATTAGGAGAGTATTTATCCTTCTCGGATCATGGGATGTGCATGCTTTCCCTATGTCACTCTCCAAATACAACAAATAACTCTAGACATTATATATAAACCAAACATAAGAAGATTCTGAGTGGAAAAAAGAAAACAGATCAGCTAGAGACCCAAGGAACAACACGGTCAATAGGTTGTCTCATCTATCTGTTTGTCAATTTCTTCAGCATCAAGTCTAGAATCTGTCAACATCAATTGGAGCTGACAAAAACCTCCTTCAAATCTTGCTCTTTACAGTCAAAGGACAATGACAACGGAACTCTAGCAATACAAAAAATGTTTTAGAGAATAACCTATCCAATCCAGACAGATACCATAGAAAAGTTTGTGGGTCAAAACCCCACATGTCAGCAATGGCTGAATGGGGACTTAGACTATAATGCTTGCTAAGCTGTAACAAAGTACTGCAACTCTCCCCTTGGAGTGGCATTAGAGATGGCAGAGTAGGGAGCCTGCACTTTCATTCCACTAGATATTAGTGAGGCCACCTCTTGGCATTTCAGTGGAGATCAGATAAAGAGCCTGGAATTCCACTCTTAACCTTCAGTAGTGAGACACTCTGCCACCTTCACTAGGGTGATATAATGTTTATCCTAGTGAATAGTAAGGAATTACACATAGACCAGGGGTTGAGAGGTGACTAAACCCATATCTTGTTCTGTCACTTGAGGACATATGGGGAACAGTAACAAGGCATTTCTTTCTTTCCAGTCAGGTATCATAGGAGGCCTGTGAAGGAGCCAGAACTGCCATTACCCAGGGGTAATGATGGTTCTCCCTCATTGGGTGTCAAAAGAAGCAAAATAAAAAAATCAAATTCTACTACAAGAGTTCAAAGGAAGTCAGTTTAAAAAGATGGTTTAAATAAGATCCAGGGTCTTATAATATGTAATGTAAATATCTAAATCACAATAATCAATCGTCATACAAGAATCAGAAAAATCTCATATGGAATAAAGAAAGATAATAATGCAACACTAAGAGTAGAGGGATAACATAATTAGCTTTAAAGGTTTTGAAGTAGCCACTATAAAAGTGCTAACATGAGCAATTATAAATGTTTGAAATAAATAGAAAACAAAGTTTCAGCAGAGGAAAAGATATTCTTAGTAATGATATGGAAGAACCAAACACAAATTTTAGAACTGAAAATTGTAATACCTAAATTAAAAAAAAAAATAATAGGCTCAGAGCAAAATTGGAAGGATAAAAGAGAAAACCAATGAACTGGTAGATAAAACACCAGAAATTCATTCAATCTGAATAACAAAGAGGCAACAGATTAAAAACAACACCAAAAATAAAACATGTTTTCAGAGATCTGTAAGACTAAAACAAAAGAATGACATTTGTGTCATCATGGTTCCAGAAAGATAAGAAAATAAGGATGGGACTAAAAACAACAACAACAACAACAACAAAATTCAAATAAATAATGACTGAAAATTTGGCAAAATATATCAATCTAAAGATTAAATAAGCTAAGTGAAACACAAGATAAACACAAAGAAATCCAATTCAAGTCACAACATAATGACACTTCTGACAACTAAAGGCACAGAAAAACATGAAAGGAGCAAGACAGACATGACACCCTACTTTTATGGGGGAAAAAAAAAAACAATTAAAATGATAGTGGATTTCTCATCTAAAGGCTAGCGATCAAAATAAAATGAAGTAGCATTTTAAAGAAAACAATTGTTGGCTAAAATCCTACAGCCAATGAATATAAACTTCAAGAATAAAAGTAAAATGAAGACCCTCTAAGATGAGGGAAAATTAAAATAATTTGCTGCCAACAGACATAACCTAAAAGAGTAGCTAAGTGAAATTCTCTAAGCAGAAAAGAAATGAGAAAAGAAGGAATCCTGGAACATCAGTATATAACACAATAAGCAAAAACGAAGAGTAAAGACAGTAGATTCTCTCCTCTTGAGTTTTCTGAATTATATTTGGTGATGGAAACAAATTTTAACAGTGACATGATTCTAAATGTATTTGATAGTTATATTATAAATAAGGGAAGGCAAGGGAATGTAAAGAAAGTAAGGTTTCTAAACTTTGCACAAACTAATAAAATAACAAAAATTTAAAAAGTAAAGAGCCAAACTGAAATCCAAAATTCAAATGGAACGATTAAACCCTCATGTATTAGAATTTTATTAAACATAAATATGTAAATGCAGCAAATAAAAGATGAAGATTCACAAAGTGGATTAAAAAATACGCCTCAACTATCTTCTGGTAACAAGAAACTGAAACTCACTTCAAATATAACAGTATAGACTAGTTGAAAGTAAAAAAAAAAAAAAACAAAAAAAAAAAAGAAAAAAGTTTACTATGCAATACTAATCAAATGAAACTAGTATTGGCTATTAAGTAGACTTTAGACCAAAGGAAACTGCCAGAAACAAAGAAGGCATTATACGATTATAAAAGAATGACTCTACCAAGAAGACTAAGCAATCCTAAACCTATATATACCAAATACATAGCTACAAATATATGAAGCAAAAACTAAAAGAAACGAAATAAGAAATAGAAAATTCATAATTATATTTGGAGACTTTAACATGCCTCTCTCAACAATGTATAGACAGAAAACCTGCAAGAATATACATCTTAAGACCATCAGCTATCAGGATCTACTCAACATTCATAAAACATTCCACTCAACAACAGCATAATAAACATTCTTGTTAAGTGCCTCTAGAGTAAATACCAAGACAGAGCCAATTTGGGGTCATAAAACAAACCTCAGAAAATTACAATAGCTGAAATAATACATAGTATGCTCTCTGACCACAATGGAATAAAATTGAAAATCAGTAACAGAAACATAACAGGAAAATCTCCAAACACTTGGTAACTAAGCAAGACTCTAACAATTCATAAAGAGGAAATTTCGGGGGCGGAGCAAGATGGCCGAATAGGAATAGCTCCAGTCTCCAACTCCCAGCGCGAGCGACGCAGAAGACCGGTGATTTCTGCATTTTCAACTGAGGTACTGGGTTCATCTCACTGGGGAGTGCCGGACGATCGGTGCTGGTCAGCTGCTGCAGCCCGACCAGCGAGAGCTGAAGCAGGGCGAGGCATCGCCTCACCTGGGAAGCGCAAGGGGGAAGGGAATCCCTTTTCCTAGCCAGGGGAACTGAGACACACAACACCTGGAAAATCAGGTAACTCCCACGCCAATATTGCGCTTTAAGCAAACAGGCACACCAGGAGATCATATCCCACACCTGGCCGGGAGGGTCCCACGCCCACGGAGCCTCCCTCATTGCTAGCACAGCAGTCTGTGATCTACTGGCAAGGCAGCAGCGAGGCTGGGGGAGGGGCGCCCGCCATTGCTGAGGCTTAAGTAGGTAAACAAAGCTGCTGGGAAGCTCCAACTGAGTGGAGCTCACAGCAGCTCAAGGAAACCTGCCTGTCTCTGTAGACTCCACCTCTGGGGACAGGGCACAGCTACACAACAACAACAACAACAAAAAAAAAGCAGCAGAAACCTCTGCAGACGCAAACGACTCTGTCTGACAGCTTTGAAGAGAGCAGTGGATCTCCCAACACGGAGGCTGAGATCTGAGAAGGGACAGACTGCCTGCTCAAGTGGGTCCCTGACCCCTGAGTAGCCTAACTGGGAGACATCCCCCACTAGGGGCAGTCTGACACCCTACACCTCACAGGGTGGAGTACACCCCTGAGAGGAAGCTTCCAAAGCAAGAATCAGACAGGTACACTCGCTGTTCAGAAATATTCTATCTTCTGAAGCCTCTGCTGCTGATACCCAGGCAAACAGGGTCTGGAGTGGACCTCAAGCAATCTCCAACAGACCTACAGCTGAGGGTCCTGACTGTTAGAAGGAAAACTATCAAACAGGAAGGACACCTACACCAAAACCCCATCAGTACATCACCATCATCAAAGACCAGAGGCAGATAAAACCACAAAGATGGGGAAAAAGCAGGGCAGAAAAGCTGGAAATTCAAAAAAATAAGAGCACATCTCCCCCGGCAAAGGAGCGCAGCTCATCGCCAGCAACGGATCAAAGCTGGACAGAGAATGACTTTGACGAGATGAGAGAAGAAGGCTTCAGTCCATCAAATTTCTCAGAGCTAAAGGAGGAATTACGTACCCAGCGCAAAGAAACTAAAAATCTTGAAAAAAAAGTGGAAGAATTGACGGCTAGAGTAATTAATGCAGAGAAGGTCATAAACGAAATGAAAGAGATGAAAACCATGACACGAGAAATACGTGACAAATGCACAAGCTTCAGTAACCGACTCGATCAACTGGAAGAAAGAGTATCAGCGATTGAGGATCAAATGAATGAAATGAAGCGAGAAGAGAAACCAAAAGAAAAAAGAAGAAAAAGAAATGAACAAAGCCTGCAAGAATTATGGGATTATGTAAAAAGACCAAATCTACGTCTGATTGGGGTGCCTGAAAGTGAGGGGGAAAATGGAACCAAGTTGGAAAACACTCTTCAGGATATCATCCAGGAGAACTTCCCCAACCTAGTAGGGCAGGCCAACATTCAAATCCAGGAAATACAGAGAACGCCACAAAGATACTCCTCGAGAAGAGCAACTCCAAGACACATAATTGCCAGATTCACCAAAGTTGAAATGAAGGAAAAAATCTTAAGGGCAGCCAGAGAGAAAGGTCGGGTTACCCACAAAGGGAAGCCCATCAGACTCACAGCAGATCTCTCGGCAGAAACTCTACAAGCCAGAAGAGAGTGGGGGCCAATATTCAACATTCTTAAAGAAAAGAATTTTAAACCCAGAATTTCATATCCAGCCAAACTAAGTTTCATAAGTGAAGGAGAAATAAAATCCTTTACAGATAAGCAAATGCTTAGAGATTTTGTCACCACTAGGCCTGCCTTACAAGAGACCCTGAAGGAAGCACTCAACATGGAAAGGAACAACCGGTACCAGCCATCTCAAAAACATGCCAAAATGTAAAGACCATCGAGGCTAGGAAGAAACTGCATCAACTAATGAGCAAAATAACCAGTTAATATCATAATGGCAGGATCAAGTTCACACATAACAATCTTAACCTTAAATGTAAATGGACTAAATGCTCCAATGAAAAGACACAGACTGGCAAACTGGATAAAGAGTCAAGACCCATCATTCTGCTGTATTCAGGAGACCCATCTCACACGCAGAGACATACATAGGCTCAAAATAAAGGGATGGAGGAAGATTTACCAAGCAAATGGAGAACAAAAAAAAGCGGGGGTTGCAATCCTAGTCTCTGATAAAACAGACTTTAAACCATCAAAGATCAAAAGAGACAAAGAAGGCCATTACATAATGGTAAAGGGATCAATTCAACAGGAAGAGCTAACTATCCTAAATATATATGCACCCAATACAGGAGCACCCAGATTCATAAAGCAAGTCCTTAGAGACTTAAAAAGAGACTTAGACTCCCATACAATAATAATGGGAGACTTCAACACTCCACTGTCAACATTAGACAGATCAACAAGACAGAAAGTTAACAAGGATATCCAGGAATTGAACTCAGCTCTGCAGCAAGCAGACCTAATAGACATCTATAGAACTCTCCACCCCAAATCAACAGAATATACATTCTTCTCAGCACCACATCGTACTTACTCCAAAATTGACCATATAATTGGAAGTAAAGCACTCCTCAGCAAATGTACAAGAACAGAAATTATAACAAACTGTCTCTCAGACCACAGTGCAATCAAACTAGAACTCAGGACTAAGAAACTCAATCAAAACCGCTCAACTACATGGAAACTGAACAACCTGCTCCTGAATGACTACTGGGTACATCACGAAATGAAGGCAGAAATAAAGATGTTCTTTGAAACCAATGAGAACAAAGATACAACATACCAGAATCTCTGGGACACATTTAAAGCAGTGTGTAGAGGGAAATTTATAGCACTAAATGCCGACAAGAGAAAGCAGGAAAGATCTAAAATTGACACTCTAACATTGCAATTAAAAGAACTAGAGAAGCAAGAGCAAACACATTCCAAAGCTAGCAGAAGGCAAGAAATAACTAAGATCAGAGCAGAACTGAAGGAGATAGAGACACAAAAAACCCTCCAAAAAATCAATGAATCCAGGAGTTGGTTTTAAGAAAAGATCAACAAAATTGACAGACCACTAGCAAGACTAATAAAGAAGAAAAGAGAGAAGAATCAAATTGACGCAATTAAAAATGATAAAGGGGATATCACCACCGACCCCACAGAAATACAAACTACCATCAGAGAATACTATAAACACCTCTACGCGAATAAACCGGAAAACCTAGAAGGAATGGATAATTTCCTGGACACTTACACTCTTCCAAGACTAAACCAGGAAGAAGTTGAATCCCTGAATAGACCAATAGTAGGCTCTGAAATTGAGGCAATAATTAATAGCCTACCAACCAAAAAAAGTCCAGGACCAGATGGATTCACAGCTGAATTCTACCAGAGGTATAAGGAGGAGTTGGTACCATTCCTTCTGAAACTATTCCAATCAATAGAAAAAGAGGGAATCCTCCCTAACTCATTTTATGAGGCCAACATCATCCTGATACCAAAGCCTGGCAGAGACACAACAAAAAAAGAGAATTTTAGACCAATATCCCTGATGAACATCGATGCAAAAATCCTCAATAAAATACTGGCAAACCGGATTCAGCAGCACATCAAAAAGCTTATCCACCATGATCAAGTGGGCTTCATCCCTGGGATGCAAGGCTGGTTCAACATTCGCAAATCAATAAACATAATCCAGCATATAAACAGAACCAAAGACAAGAACCACATGATTATTTCAATAGATGCAGAAAAGGCTTTTGACAAAATTCAACAGCCCTTCATGCTAAAAACGCTCAATAAATTCGGTATTGATGGAACGTACCTCAAAATAATAAGAGCTATTTATGACAAACCCACAGCCAATATCATACTGAATGGGCAAAAACTGGAAGCATTCCCTTTGAAAACTGGCACAAGACAGGGATGCCCTCTCTCACCACTCCTATTCAACATAGTGTTGGAAGTTCTGGCTAGGGCAATTAGGCAAGAGAAAGAAATCAGGGGTATTCAGTTAGGAAAAGAAGAAGTCAAATTGTCCCTGTTTGCAGATGACATGATTGTATATTTAGAAAACCCCATTGTCTCAGCCCAAAATCTCCTTAAGCTGATAAGCAACTTCAGCAAAGTCTCAGGATACAAAATTAATGTGCAAAAATCACAAGCATTCTTATACTCCAGTAACAGACAAACAGAGAGCCAAATCATGAATGAACTTCCATTCACAATTGCTTCAAAGAGAATAAAATACCTAGGAATCCAACTTACAAGGGATGTAAAGGACCTCTTCAAGGAGAACTACAAACCACTGCTCAGTGAAATCAAAGAGGACACAAACAAATGGAATAATATACCATGCTCATGGATAGGAAGAATCAATATCGTGAAAATGGCCATACTGCCCAAGGTTATTTATAGATTCAATGCCATCCCCATCAAGCTACCAATGAGTTTCTTCACAGAATTGGAAAAAACTGCTTTAAAGTTCATATGGAACCAAAAAAGAGCCCGCATCTCCAAGACAATCCTAAGTCAAAAGAACAAAGCTGGAGGCATCACGCTACCTGACTTCAAACTATACTACAAGGCTACAGTACCCAAAACAGCATGGTACTGGTACCAAAACAGAGGTATAGACCAATGGAACAGAACAGAGTCCTCAGAAATAATACCACACATCTACAGCCATCTGATCTTTGACAAACCTGAGAGAAACAAGAAATGGGGAAAGGATTCCCTATTTAATAAATGGTGCTGGGAAAATTGGCTAGCCATAAGTAGAAAGCTGAAACTGGATCCTTTCCT